>NW_026737852.1:0-31000 GCF_949786415.1 Peromyscus eremicus
AACTGTATGTGATTCAACTCCATTTAGGACTGGGAAACAAACGCTAGCTCGCCTTACAAGAAACACACTCTGCTTTTGAGAAAAGAGCACTCATCTACTCTACTGTGTTTCCTATGGTGTCCAAACAGTGAGCTTGCTCAGAACAAAAGAACTGTGCTTCCTACACACACCGTCATATCTAGTTCAATTCTGCTTCGGAACCTGACAAGAACAGTAGATCCTCTTCAGTCCAATACACTGTACTTGCTGGGAACAGACGCCAGTGCCACTTGTAATGTGTATGGCAACGGCAGCGCAATAGTGACTCTTCTTAACAGAAAACAACTCTTGCTCGTAGGACCAGAAACTGCATGTGATTCAACTCCATTTAGGACTGGGAAACAAACTCTAGCTAGCTTTAAAAGAAACACACTCTGCTTTTGAGAAAAGAGCACTCTTCTACTCTACTGTGTTTTCTATAGGGCCAGAACAGTGAGCTTGCTCAGAACATAAGAACTGTGCCTCCTACACACACGGGCCATATCTAGTTCAACTCTGCTTAGGAAACTGACAAGAACAGTAGCTCCTCTTTAGTCCGATACACTGTACTTGCTGGGAACAGATGCATGGGCTATTTGCCCTGTGTATGGCAATGGGAGCGCAATAGTGACTTTCCTTACCAGAAAACAACTCCTGCTCGTAGGACCAGAAACTGCATGTGATTCCACACCATTTAGGACTGGGAAACAAACGCTAGCTCGCCTTACAAGAAACACACTCTGCGTTAGAGAAAAGAGCACTCTTCTACTCTACTGTGTTTCCTATGGGGTACAAACAGTGAGCTTGCTCAGAACAAAAGAACTGTGCTTCCTACAAACGGGCCATATCTAGTTCAACTCTGCTTAGGAAACTGACAAGAACCGTAGCTCCTCTTCAGACCGATACACTGTACTTGCTGGGAACAGACGCAAGTGCTATTTGCACTGTGTATGGCAATGGGAGCGCAATAGCGACATTCTTTACCAGAAAACAACTCTTGCTCGTAGGACCAGAACCTGCATGTGATTCAACTCCATTTAGGACTGGGAAACAAATGCTAGCTCGCCTTACATGAAACACACTCTGCTTTTGAGAAAAGAGCACTCTTTTACTCTACTGTGTTTCCTATGGGGTCCGAACAGTGAGCTTGCTCAGAACAAAAGAACTGTGCTTCCTACACACACGGGCCATATCTAGTTCAACTCTGCTTAGGAAACTGACAAGAGCAGTAGCTCCTCTTCAGTCCAATACACTGTACTTGCTTGGCACAGACGCGAGTGCTATTTGCACTGTGTATGGCAATGGGAACGCAATAGCGACTTTCTTTACCAGAAAACAACTCTTGCTCGTAGGACCAGAAACTGCATGGGATTCAACTACATTTAGGACTGGGAAACAAATGCTAGCTCGCCTTACATGAAACACACTCTTCTTTTGAGAAAAGAGCACTCTTCTACTCTACTGTGTTTCCTATGGGGTCCGAACAGTGAACTTGCTCAGAACAAAAGAACTGTGCTTCCTACACACGGCCATATCTAGTTAAATTTTGCTTAGGAACCTGACAAAACAGTAGATCCTCTTCAGTCCAATACAGTGTACTTGCTGGGAACAGACGCCAGTGCTATATGTCCTGTGTATGGCAATGGCAGCGCAATAGTGACTCTTCTTACCATAAAAAAACTCTTGCTCGTAGGACCAGATACTGCATGTGATTCAACTCCATTTAGGACTGGGAATCAAACGCTAGCTCGCCTTACAAGAAACACACTCTGGTTTAGAGAAAAGAGCACTCTTCTACTCTACTGTGTTTCCTATTGGGCCAGAGCAGTGAGCTTCCTCAGAACAAAAGAACTGTGCTTCCTACACACGGGCCATATCTAGTTCAACTCTGGTTAGGAAACAGACAAAAACAGTAGCTCCTCTTTAGTCCAATACACTGTACTTGCTGGGAACAGACGCGAGAGCTATTTGCACTGTGTATGGCAAGGGGAGCGGAATAGTGACTTTCTTTACCAGAAAACAACTCTTTCTCTTAGGACCAGAAACTGCATGTGATTCAACTCCATTTAGGACTGGGAAACAAACGCTAGCTCGCCTTACAAGAAACACACTCTGCTTTTGAGAAAAGAGCACTCATCTACTCTTCTGTGTTTCCTATGGTGTCCAAACAGTGAGCTTGCTCAGAACAAAAGAACTGTGCTTCCTACACACACGGCCATATCTAGTTCAATTCTGCTTCGGAACCTGACAAGAACAGTAGATCCTCTTCAGTCCAATACACTGTAATTGCTGGGAAAGGACGCCAGTGCCACTTGTCCTGTGTATGGCAATGGCAGCGCAATAGTGACTCTTCTTACCAGAAAACAACTCTTGCTCGTAGGACTAGAAACTGCATGTGATTCAACTCCATTTAGGACTGGGAAACAAGCGCTAGCTCGCCTTACAAGAAACACACTCTGCTTTAGAGAAAAGAGCACTCTTCTACTCTACTGTGTTTCCTATATGGCCAGAACAGTGAGCTTGCTCAGAACAAAAGAACTGTGCTTCCTACACACGGGCCATATCTAGTTCAACTCTGCTTAGGAAACTGACAAGAACAGTAGGTCCTCTTCAGTCAAATACATTGTACTTGCTGGGAACAGACGCAAGTGCTATTTGTCCTGTGTAGGGCAATGGCAGCGCAAAAGTGACTCTTCTTACCAGAAAACAACTCTTGCTCATAGGACCAAAAACTGCATGTGACTCAACTCCATTTTGGACTGGGAAACAAACACTAGCTCGCCTTACAAGAAACACTCTCTGCTTTTGAGAAAAGAGCACTCTTCTACTCTACTGTGTTTCCTATAGGGCCAAAACAGTGATCTTGCTCAGAACAAAAGAACTGTGCTTCCTACACACACGGTCATATCTAGTCCAATTCTGCTTAGGAAACTGACAAGAATACTAGATCCTCTTCAGTCCAATACACTGTACTTGCTGGGAACAGACGCGAGTGCTATTTGCCCTGTGTATGGCAATGGGAGCGCAATAGTGACTTTTCTTACCAGAAAACAACTCTTGCTCGTAGGACCAGATACTGCATGTGATTCAACTCCATTTAGGACTGGGAAACAAACGCTAGCTCGCCTTACAAGAAACACACTCTGCTTTAGAGAAAAGAGCACTCTTCTACTCTACTGTGTTTCCTATAGGGCCAGAACAGTGAGCTTCCTCAGAACAAAAGAACCGTGCTTCCTACACACGGGCCATATCTAGTTCAACTCTGCTTAGGAAACAGACAAAAACAGTAGCTCCTCTTTAGTCTAATACACTGTACTTGCTGGGAACAGACGCGAGAGCTATTTGCACTGTGTATGGCAAGGGGAGCGGAATAGTGACTTTCTTTACCAGAAAACAACTCTTTTTCTTAGGACCAGAAACTGCATGTGATTCAACTCCATTTAGGACTGGGAAACAAACGCTAGCTCGCCTTACAAGAAACACACTCTGCTTTTGAGAAAAGAGCACTCATCTACTCTACTGTGTTTCCTATGGTGTCCAAACAGTGAGCTTGCTCAGAACAAAAGAACTGTGCTTCCTACACACACGGTCATATCTAGTTCAATTCTGCTTCGGAACCTGACAAGAACAGTAGATCCTCTTCAGTCCAATACACTGTACTTGCTGGGAACAGACGCCAGTGCCACTTGTCCTGTGTATGGCAACGGCAGCGCAATAGTGACTCTTCTTAACAGAAAACAACTCTTGCTCGTAGGACCAGAAACTGCATGTGATTCAACTCCATTTAGGACTGGGAAACAAACTCTAGGTAGCTTTAAAAGAAACACACTCTGCTTTTGAGAAAAGAGCACTTTTCTACTCTACTGTGTTTTCTATAGGGCCAGAACAGTGAGCTTGCTCAGAACATAAGAACTGTGCCTCCTACACACACGGGCCATATCTAGTTCAACTCTGCTTAGGAAACTGACAAGAACAGTAGCTCCTCTTCAGTCCGATACACTGTACTTGCTGGGAACAGATGCATGGGCTATTTGCCCTGTGTATGGCAATGGGAGCGCAATAGTGACTTTCCTTACCAGAAAACAACTCTTGCTCTTAGGACCAGAAACTGCATGTGATTCAACTTCATTTAGGAATGGGAATCAAACGCTAGCTCGACTTCCAAGAAACACACTCTGCTTTTGAGAAAAGAGCACTCTTCTACTCTACTGTGTTTCCTATGGGGTCCAAACAGTGAGCTTGCTCAGAACAAAAGAACTGTGCTTCCTACACACACGGGCCATATCTAGTTCAACTCTGCTTAGGAAACTGACAAGAACAGTAGATCCTCTTCAGTCCGATAAACTGTACTTGCTGGGAACAGACGCGAGAGCTATTTGCACTGTGTATGGCAAGGGGAGCACAATAGTGACTTTCCTTACCAGAAAACAACTCTTGCTCTTAGGACCAGATACTGCATGTGATTCAACTCCATTTAGGACTGGGAAACAAACGCTAGCTCGCCTTACAGGAAACATACTCTGCTTTAGAGAAAAGAGCACCCTTCTACTCTACTGTGTTTCCTATAGGGCCAGAACAGTGAGCTTCCTAAGAACAAAAGAACTGTGCTTCCTACACACGGGCCATATCTAGTTCAACTCTGCTTAGGAAACAGACAAAAACAGTAGCTCCTCTTTAGTCCAATACACTGTACTTGCTGGGAACATACGCGAGAGCTATTTGCACTGTGTATGGCAAGGGGAGCGGAATAGTGACTTTCTTTACCAGAAAACAACTCTTTCTCTTAGGACCAGAAACTGTATGTGATTCAACTCCATTTAGGACTGGGAAACAAACGCTAGCTCGCCTTACAAGAAACACACTCTGCTTTTGAGAAAAGAGCACTCATCTACTCTACTGTGTTTCCTATGGTGTCCAAACAGTGAGCTTGCTCAGAACAAAAGAACTGTGCTTCCTACACACACCGTCATATCTAGTTCAATTCTGCTTCGGAACCTGACAAGAACAGTAGATCCTCTTCAGTCCAATACACTGTACTTGCTGGGAACAGACGCCAGTGCCACTTGTAATGTGTATGGCAACGGCAGCGCAATAGTGACTCTTCTTAACAGAAAACAACTCTTGCTCGTAGGACCAGAAACTGCATGTGATTCAACTCCATTTAGGACTGGGAAACAAACTCTAGCTAGCTTTAAAAGAAACACACTCTGCTTTTGAGAAAAGAGCACTCTTCTACTCTACTGTGTTTTCTATAGGGCCAGAACAGTGAGCTTGCTCAGAACATAAGAACTGTGCCTCCTACACACACGGGCCATATCTAGTTCAACTCTGCTTAGGAAACTGACAAGAACAGTAGCTCCTCTTTAGTCCGATACACTGTACTTGCTGGGAACAGATGCATGGGCTATTTGCCCTGTGTATGGCAATGGGAGCGCAATAGTGACTTTCCTTACCAGAAAACAACTCCTGCTCGTAGGACCAGAAACTGCATGTGATTCCACACCATTTAGGACTGGGAAACAAACGCTAGCTCGCCTTACAAGAAACACACTCTGCGTTAGAGAAAAGAGCACTCTTCTACTCTACTGTGTTTCCTATGGGGTACAAACAGTGAGCTTGCTCAGAACAAAAGAACTGTGCTTCCTACAAACGGGCCATATCTAGTTCAACTCTGCTTAGGAAACTGACAAGAACAGTAGCTCCTCTTCAGACCGATACACTGTACTTGCTGGGAACAGACACAAGTGCTATTTGCACTGTGTATGGCAATGGGAGCGCAATAGCGACATTCTTTACCAGAAAACAACTCTTGCTCGTAGGACCAGAACCTGCATGTGATTCAACTCCATTTAGGACTGGGAAACAAATGCTAGCTCGCCTTACATGAAACACACTCTGCTTTTGAGAAAAGAGCACTCTTTTACTCTACTGTGTTTCCTATGGGGTCCGAACAGTGAGCTTGCTCAGAACAAAAGAACTGTGCTTCCTACACACACGGGCCATATCTAGTTCAACTCTGCTTAGGAAACTGACAAGAGCAGTAGCTCCTCTTCAGTCCAATACACTGTACTTGCTTGGCACAGACGCGAGTGCTATTTGCACTGTGTATGGCAATGGGAACGCAATAGCGACTTTCTTTACCAGAAAACAACTCTTGCTCGTAGGACCAGAAACTGCATGGGATTCAACTACATTTAGGACTGGGAAACAAATGCTAGCTCGCCTTACATGAAACACACTCTTCTTTTGAGAAAAGAGCACTCTTCTACTCTACTGTGTTTCCTATGGGGTCCGAACAGTGAACTTGCTCAGAACAAAAGAACTGTGCTTCCTACACACGGCCATATCTAGTTAAATTTTGCTTAGGAACCTGACAAAACAGTAGATCCTCTTCAGTCCAATACAGTGTACTTGCTGGGAACAGACGCCAGTGCTATATGTCCTGTGTATGGCAATGGCAGCGCAATAGTGACTCTTCTTACCATAAAAAAACTCTTGCTCGTAGGACCAGATACTGCATGTGATTCAACTCCATTTAGGACTGGGAATCAAACGCTAGCTCGCCTTACAAGAAACACACTCTGCTTTAGAGAAAAGAGCACTCTTCTACTCTACTGTGTTTCCTATTGGGCCAGAGCAGTGAGCTTCCTCAGAACAAAAGAACTGTGCTTCCTACACACGGGCCATATCTAGTTCAACTCTGGTTAGGAAACAGACAAAAACAGTAGCTCCTCTTTAGTCCAATACACTGTACTTGCTGGGAACAGACGCGAGAGCTATTTGCACTGTGTATGGCAAGGGGAGCGGAATAGTGACTTTCTTTACCAGAAAACAACTCTTTCTCTTAGGACCAGAAACTGCATGTGATTCAACTCCATTTAGGACTGGGAAACAAACGCTAGCTCGCCTTACAAGAAACACACTCTGCTTTTGAGAAAAGAGCACTCATCTACTCTTCTGTGTTTCCTATGGTGTCCAAACAGTGAGCTTGCTCAGAACAAAAGAACTGTGCTTCCTACACACACGGCCATATCTAGTTCAATTCTGCTTCGGAACCTGACAAGAACAGTAGATCCTCTTCAGTCCAATACACTGTAATTGCTGGGAAAGGACGCCAGTGCCACTTGTCCTGTGTATGGCAATGGCAGCGCAATAGTGACTCTTCTTACCAGAAAACAACTCTTGCTCGTAGGACTAGAAACTGCATGTGATTCAACTCCATTTAGGACTGGGAAACAAGCGCTAGCTCGCCTTACAAGAAACACACTCTGCTTTAGAGAAAAGAGCACTCTTCTACTCTACTGTGTTTCCTATATGGCCAGAACAGTGAGCTTGCTCAGAACAAAAGAACTGTGCTTCCTACACACGGGCCATATCTAGTTCAAATCTGCTTAGGAAACTGACAAGAACAGTAGGTCCTCTTCAGTCAAATACATTGTACTTGCTGGGAACAGACGCAAGTGCTATTTGTCCTGTGTAGGGCAATGGCAGCGCAAAAGTGACTCTTCTTACCAGAAAACAACTCTTGCTCATAGGACCAAAAACTGCATGTGACTCAACTCCATTTTGGACTGGGAAACAAACACTAGCTCGCCTTACAAGAAACACTCTCTGCTTTTGAGAAAAGAGCACTCTTCTACTCTACTGTGTTTCCTATAGGGCCAAAACAGTGATCTTGCTCAGAACAAAAGAACTGTGCTTCCTACACACACGGTCATATCTAGTCCAATTCTGCTTAGGAAACTGACAAGAATACTAGATCCTCTTCAGTCCAATACACTGTACTTGCTGGGAACAGACGCGAGTGCTATTTGCCCTGTGTATGGCAATGGGAGCGCAATAGTGACTTTTCTTACCAGAAAACAACTCTTGCTCGTAGGACCAGATACTGCATGTGATTCAACTCCATTTAGGACTGGGAAACAAACGCTAGCTCGCCTTACAAGAAACACACTCTGCTTTAGAGAAAAGAGCACTCTTCTACTCTACTGTGTTTCCTATAGGGCCAGAACAGTGAGCTTCCTCAGAACAAAAGAACCGTGCTTCCTACACACGGGCCATATCTAGTTCAACTCTGCTTAGGAAACAGACAAAAACAGTAGCTCCTCTTTAGTCTAATACACTGTACTTGCTGGGAACAGACGCGAGAGCTATTTGCACTGTGTATGGCAAGGGGAGCGGAATAGTGACTTTCTTTACCAGAAAACAACTCTTTTTCTTAGGACCAGAAACTGCATGTGATTCAACTCCATTTAGGACTGGGAAACAAACGCTAGCTCGCCTTACAAGAAACACACTCTGCTTTTGAGAAAAGAGCACTCATCTACTCTACTGTGTTTCCTATGGTGTCCAAACAGTGAGCTTGCTCAGAACAAAAGAACTGTGCTTCCTACACACACGGCCATATCTAGTTCAATTCTGCTTCGGAACCTGACAAGAACAGTAGATCCTCTTCAGTCCAATACACTGTAATTGGTGGGAACAGACGCCAGTGCCACTTGTCCTGTGTATGGCAATGGCAGCGCAATAGTGACTCTTCTTACCAGAAAACAACTCTTGCTCGTAGGACTAGAAACTGCATGTGATTCAACTCCATTTAGGACTGGGAAACAAGCGCTAGCTCGCCTTACAAGAAACACACTCTGCTTTAGAGAAAAGAGCACTCTTCTACTCTACTGTGTTTCCTATAGGGCCAGAACAGTGAGCTTGCTCAGAACAAAAGAACTGTGCTTCCTACACACGGGCCATATCTAGTTCAACTCTGCTTAGGAAACTGACAAGAACAGTAGCTCCTCTTCAGTCAAATACATTGTACTTGCTGGGAACAGACGCAAGTGCTATTTGTCCTGTGTAGGGCAATGGCAGCTCAAAAGTGACTCTTCTTACCAGAAAACAACTCTTGCTCATAGGACCAAAAACTGCATGTGACTCAACTCCATTTTGGACTGGGAAACAAACACTAGCTCGCCTTACAAGAAACACACTCTGCTTTTGAGAAAAGAGCACTCTTCTACTCTACTGTGTTTCCTATAGGGCCAAAACAGTGATCTTGCTCAGAACAAAAGAACTGTGCTTCCTACACACACGGTCATATCTAGTCCAATTCTGCTTAGGAAACTGACAAGAATAGTAGATCCTCTTCAGTCCAATACACTGTACTTGCTGGGAACAGACGCGAGTGCTATTTGCCCTGTGTATGGCAATGGGAGCGCAATAGTGACTTTCATTACCAGAAAACAACTCTTGCTCGTAGGACCAGAAACTGCATGTGATTCAACTCCATATAGGACTGGGAAACAAACGCTAGCTCGCCTTACAAGAAACACACTCTGCTTTTGAGAAAAGAGCACTCTTCTACTCTACTGTGTTTCCTATGGGGTCCAAACAGTGAGCTTGCTCAGAACAAAACAACTGTGCTTCCTACACACACAGACCATATCTAGTAAAACTCTGCTTTGGAACCTGACAAGAACAGTAGCTCCTCTTCAGTCCAATACACTGTACTTGCTGGGAACAGACGCGAGTGCTATTTGCACTGTGTATGGCAATTGGAGCACAATAGTGACTCGTCTTACCAGAAAACAACTCTTGCTCGTAGGACCAGAAACTGCATGTGATTCAACTCCATTTAGGACTGGGAAACAAACGCTAGCTCGCCTTACAAGAAACACACTCTGCTTTTGAGAAAAGAGCACTATTCTACTCTACTGTGTTTCCTATAGGGCCAGAACAGTGAGCATGCTGAGAACAAAAGAACTGTGCTTCCTACACACATGGACCATATCTAGTTCAACTATGATTTGGAAACTGACAAGAACAGTAGCTCCTCTTAAGTCCAATACACTGTACTTGCTGGGAACAGACGCCAGTGCTATTTGTACTGTGTATGGCAATTGGAGCACAATATTGACTCGTATTACCAGAAAACAACTCTTGCTCATAGGACAAAAAACTGCATGTGATCAACACCATTTAGGACTGGGAAACAAACGCTAGCTCGCTTTACAAGAAACACACTCTGCTTTTGAGAAAAGAGCACTCTTCTACTCTACTGTGTTTCCTATAGGGCCAGAACAGTGAGCTTGCTCAGAAAAAAAGAACTGTGCTTCCTACACACACGGGCCATATCTAGTTCAACTCTTCTTAGGAAACTGACAAGGACAGTAGCTCCTCTTCAGTCCAATACACTGTACTTGCTGGGAACAGACGCGAGTGCTAATTGCACTGTGTATGGCAATGGGAGCACAATAGTGACTTTCCTTGCCAGAAAACAACTCTTGCTCGTAGGACCAGAAACTGCATGTGATTCCACTCCATTTAGGAATGGGAAACAAACGCTAGCTTGCCTTAAAAGAAACACACTCTGCTTTTGAGAAATAAACACTCTTCTACTCTACTGTGTTTCCTATGGGGTCCGAACAGTGAGCTTGCTCAGAACAAAAAAACTGTGCTTCCTACACACACGGCCATATCTAGTTCAACTCTGCTTAGGAACCTGACAAGAACAGTAGATCCTCTTCAGCCCAATACACTGTATTTGCTGCGAACAGACGCCAGTGCTATTTGTCCTGTGTATGGCAATGGCAGCGCAATAGTGACTCTTCTTACCAGAAAAAAATTCTTGCTCGTAGTACCAGAAACTGCATGGGAATCAACTCCATTTAGGACTGCGAAACAAAAGCTAGCAGGCCTTACAAGAAACACACTCTGCTTTTGAGAAAAGAGCACTCTTCTACTCTACTGTGTTTCCTATGGGGTCCAAACAGTGAGCTTGCAAAGTACAAAAGAACGGTGCTTCCTAAAAACACGGATCATATCTAGTTCAACTCTGCTTAGGAAACTGACAAGAACAGTAGCACCTATTCAGTCCAATACACTGTACTTGCGGGGAACAGAGGCGACTGCTATTTGCACTGTTTATGTCAATTTGAGCACAATAGTGACTTGTCTTACCAGAAAACAACTCTTGCTCGTAGGACAAAAAACTGCATGTGACTCAACTCCATTTAGGACTGGGAAAGAAACGCTAGCTCGACTTCCAAGAAACACACTCTGCTTTTGAGAAAAGAGCACTCTTCTACTCTACTGTGTTTCCTATGGGGTCCAAACAGTGAGCTTGCTCAGAACAAAAGAACTGTGCTTCCTACACACACGGGCCATATCTAGTTCAACTCTGCTTAGGAAACTGACAAGAACAGTAGATCCTCTTCAGTCCAATACACTGTACTTGCGGGGAAGAGACGCGAGTGCTACTTGCACTGTGTATGGCAATTGGAGCACAATAGTGACTCTTCTTACCATAAAACAACTCTTGCTCATAGGAAAAAAAATGCATGTGACTCAACTCCATTTAGGACTGGGAAACAAACGCTAGCTCGCCTTACAAGAAACACACTCTGCTTTTGAGAAAAGAGCACTCTTCTACTCTACTGTGTTTCCTATGGGGTCCGAACAGTGAGATCACTCAGAACAAAAGAACTGTGCTTCCTACACACAAGGCCATATCTAGTTGAATTCTGCTTAGGAACCTGACAAGAACAGTAGATCCTCTTCAGTCCAATACACTGTACTTGCTGGGAACAGACGCCAGTGCTATTTGTCCTGTGTATGGCAATGGCAGCACAATAGTGACTCTTCTTACCAGAAAACAACTCTTGCTCGTAGGACCAGAAACTTCATGTGATTCAACTCCATTTAAAACTGGTAAACAAACGCTAGCTTGCTTTACAAGAAACACACTCTGCTTTTGAGAAAAGAGCACTCTTCTACTCTACTGTGTTTCCTATAGGGCCAGAACAGTGAGCTTGCTCAGAAAAAAAGAACTGTGCTTCCTACACACACGGGCCATATCCAGTTCAACTCTGCTTAGGAAACCGAGAAGAACAGTAGCTCCTCTTCAGTCCAATACACTGTACTTGCTGGGAACAGACGCGAGTGCTATTTGCACTGTGTATGGCAATGGGAGCGCAATAGCGACTTTCTTTACCAGAAAACAACTCTTGCTCGTAGGACCAGAAACTGCATGTGATTCAACTCCATTTAGGACTGGGAAACAAACGATAGCTCGCCTTACAAGAAACAAACTCTGCTTTTGAGAAAAGAGCACTCTTCTACTCTACTGTGTTTCCTATGGGGTCCGAACAGTGAGCTTGCTCAGAACAAAAGAACTGTGCTTCCTACACACACGGCCATATTTAGTTCAATTCTGCTTAGGAACCTGACAAGAACACTAGATCCTCTTCAGTCCAATACACTGCACTTGCTGGGAACAGATGCCAGTGCTATTTGTCCTGTGTATGGCAATGGCAGCGCAATAGTTACTATTCTTACCATAAAAAAACACTTGCTCGTAGGACCAGAAACTGCATGTGATTCAACTCCATTTAGGACTAGGAAACAAATGCTAGCTCGCCTTACAAGAAACACACTCTGCTTTAGAAAAAGAGCACTCTTCTATCTAGTGTGTTTCCTACAGGGCCAGAACAGTGAGCTTGCTCAGAAAAAAAGAACTGTGCTTCCCACACACGGGCCATATCTAGTTCAACTCTGCTTAGGAAACTGACAAGAATAGTAGATCCTCTTCAGTCCAATACACTGTACTTGCTGGGAACAGACGCCAGTGCTATTTGCACTGTGTATGGCAATTGGAGCACAATATTGACTCGTCTTAACCAGAATACAACCCTTGCTCATAGGACAAAAAACTGCATGTGACTCAACACCATTTAGGACTGGGAAACAAACTCTAGCTCGCTTTACAAGAAACACACTCTGCTTTTGAGAAAAGAGCACTCTTCTACTCTACTGTGTTTCCTATAGGGCCAGAACAGTGAGCTTGTTCAGAAAAAAAGAACTGTGCTTCATACACACACGGGGCCATATATAGTTCAACTCTTCTTAGGAAACTGACAAGAACAGTAGATCCTCTTCAGTTCAATACACTGTACTTGCTGGGAACAGACACGAGTGCTATTTGCACTGTGTATGGCAATGGGAGCGCAGTAGTGACTTTCCTTACCAGAGAACAACTCTTTCTCGTAGGACCAGAAACTGCATGTGATTCCACTCCATTTAAAAATGGGAAACAAACGCTAGCTCGCCTTAAAAGAAACACACTCTGTTTTTGAGAAATAAACACTCTTCTACTCTACTGTGTATCCTATGAAGTCCAAACAGTGAGCTTGCCCAGAACACAAGAACTGTGCTTCCTACACACACGGATCATATCTAGTTCAATTCTGCTTAGGAACCTGACAAGAACAGTAGATCCTCTTCAGTTCTATACACTATACTTGCTGGGAACAGATGCCAGTGCTATTTGTCCTGTGTATGGCAACGGCAGCGCAATAGTGACTCTTCTTAACAGAAAAAAACTCTTGCTCGTAGGACCAGAAACTGCATGTGATTCAACTCCATTTAGGACTGGGAAACAAACTCTAGCTAGCTTTAAAAGAAACACACTCTGCTTTTGAGAAAAGAGCACTCTTCTACTCTACTGTGTTTTCTATAGGGCCAGAACAGTGAGCTTGCTCAGAACATAAGAACTGTGCCTCCTACACACACAGGCCATATCTAGTTCAACTCTGCTTAGGAAACTGACAAGAACAGTAGCTCCTCTTCAGTCCGATACACTGTACTTGCTGGGAACAGATGCATGGGCTATTTGCCCTGTGTATAGCAATGGGAGCGCAATAGTGACTTTCCTTACCAGAAAACAACTCCTGCTCGTAGGACCAGAAACTGCATGTGATTCCACACCATTTAGGACTGGGAAACAAACGCTAGCTCGCCTTACAAGAAACACACTCTGCTTTAGAGAAAAAAGCACTCTTCTACTCTACTGTGTTTCCTATGGGGTACAAACAGTGAGCTTGCTCAGAACAAAAGAACTGTGCTTCCTACAAACAGGTCATATCTAGTTCAACTCTGCTTAGGAAACTGACAAGAACAGTAGCTCCTCTTCAGACCGATACACTGTACTTGCTGTGAACAGACGCAAGTGCTATTTGCACTGTATGGCAATGGGAGCGCAATAGCGACATTCTTTACCAGAAAACAACTCTTGCTCGTAGGACCAGAAACTGCATGTGATTCAACTCCATTTAGGACTGGGAAACAAATGCTAGCTCGCCTTACATGAAACACACTCTGCTTTTGAGAAAAGAGCACTCTTCTACTCTACTGTGTTTCCTATGGGGTCCGAACAGTGAGCTTGCTCAGAACAAAAGAACTGTGCTTCCTACACACGGCCATATCTAGTTAAATTCTGCTTAGGAACCTGACAAAACAGTAGATCCTCTTCAGTCCAATACAGTGTACTTGCTGGGAACAGACGCCAGTGCTATTTGTCCTGTGTATGGCAATGGCAGCGCAATAGTGACTCTTCTTACCATAAAAAAACTCTTGCTCGTAGGACCAGATACTGCATGTGATTCAACTCCATTTAGGACTGGGAAACAAACGCTAGCTCGCCTTACAAGAAACACAACTCTGCTTTAGAGAAAAGAGCACTCTTCTACTCTACTGTGTTTCCTATAGGGCCAGAACAGTGAGCTTCCTCAGAACAAAAGATCTGTGCTTCCTACACACGGGCCATATCTAGTTCAACTCTGCTTAGGAAACAGACAAAAACAGTAGCTCCTCTTTAGTCCAATACACTGTACTTGCTGGGAACAGACGCGAGAGCTATTTGCACTGTGTATGGCAAGGGGAGCGGAATAGTGACTTTCTTTACCAGAAATCAACTCTTTCTCTTAGGACCAGAAACTGCATGTGATTCAACTCCATTTAGGACTGGGAAACAAACGCTAGCTCGCCTTACAAAAAACACACTCTGCTTTTGAGAAAAGAGCACTCATCTACTCTACTGTGTTTCCTATGGTGTCCAAACAGTGAGCTTGCTCAGAACAAAAGAACTGTGCTTCCTACACACACGGCCATATCTAGTTCAATTCTGCTTCGGAACCTGACAAGAACAGTAGATCCTCTTCAGTCCAATACACTGTAATTGCTGGGAACAGACGCCAGTGCCACTTGTCCTGTGTATGGCAATGGCAGCGCAATAGTGACTCTTCTTACCAGAAAACAACTCTTGCTCGTAGGACTAGAAACTGCATGTGATTCAACTCCATTTAGGACTGGGAAACAAGCGCTAGCTCGCCTTACAAGAAACACACTCTGCTTTAGAGAAAAGAGCACTCCTACTCTACTGTGTTTCCTATATGGCCAGAACAGTGAGCTTGCTCAGAACAAAAGAACTGTGCTTCCTACACACGGGCCATATCTAGTTCAAATCTGCTTAGGAAACTGACAAGAACAGTAGCTCCTCTTCAGTCAAATACATTGTACTTGCTGGGAACAGACGCAAGTGCTATTTTTCCTGTGTAGGGCAATGGCAGCGCAAAAGTGACTCTTCTTACCAGAAAACAACTCTTGCTCATAGGACCAAAAACTGCATGTGACTCAACTCCATTTTGGACTGGGAAACAAACACTAGCTCGCCTTACAAGAAACACTCTCTGCTTTTGAGAAAAGAGCACTCTTCTACTCTACTGTGTTTCCTATAGGGCTAAAACAGTGATCTTGCTCAGAACAAAAGAACTGTGCTTCCTACACACACGGTCATATCTAGTCCAATTCTGCTTAGGAAACTGACAAGAATAGTAGATCCTCTTCAGTCCAATACACTGTACTTGCTGGGAACAGACGCGAGTGCTATTTGCCCTGTGTATGGCAATGGGAGCGCAATAGTGACTTTTCTTACCAGAAAACAACTCTTGCTCGTAGGACCAGATACTGCATGTGATTCAACTCCATTTAGGACTGGGAAACAAACGCTAGCTCGCCTTACAAGAAACACACTCTGCTTTAGAGAAAAGAGCACTCTTCTACTCTACTGTGTTTCCTATAGGGCCAGAACAGTGAGCTTCCTCAGAACAAAAGAACCGTGCTTCCTACACACGGGCCATATCTAGTTCAACTCTGCTTAGGAAACAGACAAAAACAGTAGCTCCTCTTTAGTCCAATACACTGTACTTGCTGGGAACAGACGCGAGAGCTATTTGCACTGTGTATGGCAAGGGGAGCAGAATAGTGACTTTCTTTACCAGAAAACAACTCTTTTTCTTAGGACCAGAAACTGCATGTGATTCAACTCCATTTAGGACTGGGAAACAAACGCTAGCTCGCCTTACAAGAAACACACTCTGCTTTTGAGAAAAGAGCCCTCATCTACTCTACTGTGTTTCCTATGGTGTCCAAACAATGAGCTTGCTCAGAACAAAAGAACTGTGCTTCCTACACACACGGCCATATCTAGTTCAATTCTGCTTCGGAACCTGACAAGAACAGTAGATCCTCTTCAGTCCAATACACTGTAATTGCTGGGAACAGACGCCAGTGCCACTTGTCCTGTGTATGGCAATGGCAGCGCAATAGTGACTCTTCTTACCAGAAAACAACTCTTGCTCGTAAGACTAGAAACTGCATGTGATTCAACTCCATTTAGGACTGGGAAACAAGCGCTAGCTCGCCTTACAAGAAACACACTCTGCTTTAGAGAAAAGAGCACTCTTCTGCTCTACTGTGTTTCCTATAGGGCCAGAACAGTGAGCTTGCTCAGAACAAAAGAACTGTGCTTCCTACACACGGGCCATATCTAGTTCAACTCTGCTTAGGAAACTGACAAGAACAGTAGCTCCTCTTCAGTCAAATACATTGTACTTGCTGGGAACAGACGCAAGTGCTATTTGTCCTGTGTAGGGCAATGGCAGCGCAAAAGTGACTCTTCTTTCCAGAAAACAACTCTTGCTCATAGGACCAAAAACTGCATGTGACTCAACTCCATTTTGGACTGGGAAACAAACACTAGCTCGCCTTACAAGAAACACACTCTGCTTTTGAGAAAAGAGCACTCTTCTACTCTACTGTGTTTCCTATAGGGCCAAAACAGTGATCTTGCTCAGAACAAAAGAACTGTGCTTCCTACACACACGGTCATATCTAGTCCAATTCTGCTTAGGAAACTGACAAGAATAGTAGATCCTCTTCAGTCCAATACACTGTACTTGCTGGGAACAGACGCAAGTGCTATTTGCCCTGTGTATGGCAATGGGAGCGCAATAGTGACTTTCCTTACCAGAAAACAACTCTTGCTCGTAGGACCAGAAACTGCATGTGATTCAACTCCATATAGGACTGGGAAACAAACGCTAGCTCGCCTTACAAGAAACACACTCTGCTTTTGAGAAAAGAGCACTCTTCTACTCTACTGTGTTTCCTATGGGGTCCAAACAGTGAGCTTGCTCAGAACAAAACAACTGTGCTTCCTACACACACAGACCATATCTAGTAAAACTCTGCTTTGGAACCTGACAAGAACAGTAGCTCCTCTTCAGTCCAATACACTGTACTTGCTGGGAACAGACGCGAGTGCTATTTGCACTGTGTATGGCAATTGGAGCACAATAGTGTCTCGTCTTACCAGAAAACAACTCTTGCTCGTAGGACCAGAAACTGCATGTGATTCAACTCCATTTAGGACTGGGAAACAAACGCTAGCTCGCCTTACAAGAAACACACTCTGCTTTTGAGAAAAGAGCACTCTTCTACTCTACTGTGTTTCCTATAGGGCCAGAACAGTGAGCATGCTGAGAACAAAAGAACTGTGCTTCCTACACACATGGACCATATCTAGTTCAACTATGATTTGGAAACTGACAAGAACAGTAGCTCCTACTCAGTCCAATACACTGTACTTGCTGGGAACAGACGCGAGTGCTATTAGCACTGTGTATGGCAATTGGAGCGCAATAGTGACTTTTCTTACCAGAAAACAACTCTTGCTCATAGGACCAAAAACTGCATGTGACTCAACTCCATTTAGGACTGGGAAACAAACGCGAGCTCGCCTTACAAGAAACACACTCTGCTTTAGAGAAAAGAGCACTCTTCTACTCTACTGTGTTTCCTATAGGGCCAGAACAGTGAGCTTGATCAGAACAAAAGAACTGTGCTTCCTACACACACGGGCCATATCTATTTCAACTCTGCTTAGGAAACTGACAAGAACAGTAGCTCCTCTTCAGTCCAATACACTGTACTTGCTGGGAACAGACGTGAGAGCTATTTGCACTGTGTATGGCAAGGGGAGCACAATAGTGACTTTCCTTACCAGAAAACAACTCTTGCTCTTAGGACCAGAAACTGCATGTGATTCAACTTCATTTAGGAATGGGAATCAAACGCTAGCTCGCCTTACAAGAAACACACTCTGCTTTTGAGAAAAGAGCACCCTTCTACTCTACTGTGTTTCCTATGGTGTCCGAACAGTGAGCTTGCTCAGAACCAAAGAACTGTGCTTCCTACACACACGGCCATATCTAGTTCAGTTCTGCTTAGGAACCTGACAAGAACAGTAGCTCCTCTTCAGTCCAATACACTGTACTTGCGGGGAACAGACGCGAGTGCTATTTGCACTGTGTATGACAATGGGAGCACAATAGTGACTATTCTTACCATAAAAAAACTCTTGCTCGTAGGACCAGAACCTGCATGGGATTCAACTCCATTCAGGACTGGGAAACAAACACTAGCTCGCCTTACAAGAAACACACTCTGCTTTGGAAAAAGAGCACTCTTTTACTCTACTGTGTTTCCTACAGGGCCAGAACAGTGAGCTTGCTCAGAACAAAAGAACTGTGCTTCCCACACGGGCCATATCTAGTTCAACTCTGCTTAGGAAACTGACAAGAATAGTAGATCCTCTTCAGTCCAATACACTGTACTTGCTGGGAACAGACGCCAGTGCTATTTGTACTGTGTATGGCAATTGGAGCACAATATTGACTCGTATTACCAGAAAACAACTCTTGCTCATAGGACAAAAAACTGCATGTGACTCAACACCATTTAGGACTGGGAAACAAACGCTAGCTCGCTTTACAAAAAACACACTCTGCTTTTGAGAAAAGAGCACTCTTCTACTCTACTGTGTTTCCTATAGGGCCAGAACAGTGAGCTTGCTCAGAAAAAAAGAACTGTGCTTCCTACACACACGGGCCATATCTAGTTCAACTCTTCTTAGGAAACTGACAAGGACAGTAGCTCCTCTTCAGTCCAATACACTGTACTTGCTGGGAACAGACGCGAGTGCTAATTGCACTGTGTATGGCAATGGGAGCACAATAGTGACTTTCCCTCCCAGAAAACAACTCTTGCTCGTAGGACCAGAAACTGCATGTGATTCCACTCCATTTAGGAATGGGAAACAAACGCTAGCTTGCCTTAAAAGAAACACACTCTGCTTTTGAGAAATAAACACTCTTCTACTCTACTGTGTTTCCTATGGGGTCCGAACAGTGAGCTTGCTCAGAACAAAAAAACTGTGCTTCCTACACACACGGCCATATCTAGTTCAACTCTGCTTAGGAACCTGACAAGAACAGTAGATCCTCTTCAGCCCAATACACTGTATTTGCTGCGAACAGACGCCAGTGCTATTTGTCCTGTGTATGGCAATGGCAGCGCAATAGTGACTCTTCTTACCAGAAAAAAATTCTTGCTCGTAGTACCAGAAACTGCATGGGAATCAACTCCATTTAGGACTGCGAAACAAAAGCTAGCAGGCCTTACAAAAAACACACTCTGCTTTTGAGAAAAGAGCACTCTTCTACTCTACTGTGTTTCCTATGGGGTCCAAACAGTGAGCTTGCAAAGTACAAAAGAACGGTGCTTCCTAAAAACACGGATCATATCTAGTTCAACTCTGCTTAGGAAACTGACAAGAACAGTAGCACCTATTCAGTCCAATACACTGTACTTGCGGGGAACAGAGGCGACTGCTATTTGCACTGTTTATGTCAATTTGAGCACAATAGTGACTTGTCTTACCAGAAAACAACTCTTGCTCGTAGGACAAAAAACTGCATGTGACTCAACTCCATTTAGGACTGGGAAAGAAACGCTAGCTCGACTTCCAAGAAACACACTCTGCTTTTGAGAAAAGAGCACTCTTCTACTCTACTGTGTTTCCTATTGGGTCCAAACAGTGAGCTTGCTCAGAACAAAAGAACTGTGCTTCCTACACACACGGGCCATATCTAGTTCAACTCTGCTTAGGAAACTGACAAGAACAGTAGATCCTCTTCAGTCCAATACACTGTACTTGCAGGGAAGAGATGCGAGTGCTACTTGCACTGTGTATGGCAATTGGAGCACAATAGTGACTCTTCTTACCAGAAAACAACTCTTGCTCGTAGGACCAGAAACTTCATGTGATTCAACTCCATTTAAAACTGGTAAACAAACGCTAGCTTGCTTTACAAGAAACACACTCTGCTTTTGAGAAAAGAGCACTCTTCTACTCTACTGTGTTTCCTATAGGGCCAGAACAGTGAGCTTGCTCAGAAAAAAAGAACTGTGCTTCCTACACACACGGGCCATATCCAGTTCAACTCTGCTTAGGAAACCAAGAAGAACAGTAGCTCCTCTTCAGTCCAATACACTGTACTTGCTGGGAACAGACGCAAGTGCTATTTGCACTGTGTATGGCAATGGGAGCGCAATAGCGACTTTCTTTACCAGAAAACAACTCTTGCTCGTAGGACCAGAAACTGCATGTGATTCAACTCCATTTAGGACTGGGAAACAAACGATAGCTCGCCTTACAAGAAACAAACTCTGCTTTTGAGAAAAGAGCACTCTTCTACTCTACTGTGTTTCCTATGGGGTCCGAACAGTGAGCTTGCTCAGAACAAAAGAACTGTGCTTCCTACACACACGGCCATATTTAGTTCAATTCTGCTTAGGAACCTGACAAGAACAGTAGATCCTCTTCAGTCCAATACACTGCACTTGCTGGGAACAGATGCCAGTGCTATTTGTCCTGTGTATGGCAATGGCAGCGCAATAGTTACTATTCTTACCATAAAAAAACACTTGCTCGTGGGACCAGAAACTGCATGTGATTCAACTCCATTTAGGACTAGGAAACAAATGCTAGCTCGCCTTACAAGAAACACACTCTGCTTTAGAAAAAGAGCACTCTTCTATCTAGTGTGTTTAGTACAGGGCCAGAACAGTGAGCATGCTCAGAAAAAAAGAACTGTGCTTCCCACACACGGGCCATATCTAGTTCAACTCTGCTTAGGAAACTGACAAGAATAGTAGATCCTCTTCAGTCCAATACACTGTACTTGCTGGGAACAGACGCCAGTGCTATTTGCACTGTGTATGGCAATTGGAGCACAATATTGACTCGTCTTAACCAGAATACAACCCTTGCTCATAGGACAAAAAACTGCATGTGACTCAACACCATTTAGGACTGGGAAACAAACTCTAGCTCGCTTTACAAGAAACACACTCTGCTTTTGAGAAAAGAGCACTCTTCTACTCTACTGTGTTTCCTATAGGGCCAGAACAGTGAGCTTGTTCAGAAAAAAAGAACTGTGCTTCATACACACACGGGGCCATATATAGTTCAACTCTTCTTAGGAAACTGACAAGAACAGTAGATCCTCTTCAGTTCAATACACTGTACTTGCTGGGATCAGACGCGAGTGCTATTTGCACTGTGTATGGCAATGGGAGCGCAGTAGTGACTTTCCTTACCAGAGAACAACTCTTTCTCGTAGGACCAGAAACTGCATGTGATTCCACTCCATTTAAAAATGGGAAACAAACGCTAGCTCGCCTTAAAAGAAACACACTCTGTTTTTGAGAAATAAACACTCTTCTACTCTACTGTGTATCCTATGAAGTCCAAACAGTGAGCTTGCCCAGAACACAAGAACTGTGCTTCCTACACACACGGATCATATCTAGTTCAATTCTGCTTAGGAACCTGACAAGAACAGTAGATCCTCTTCAGTTCTATACACTATACTTGCTGGGAACAGACGCCAGTGCTATTTGTCCTGTGTATGGCAACGGCAGCGCAATAGTGACTCTTCTTAACAGAAAAAAACTCTTGCTCGTAGGACCAGAAACTGCATGTGATTCAACTCCATTTAGGACTGGGAAACAAACTCTAGCTAGCTTTAAAAGAAACACACTCTGCTTTTGAGAAAAGAGCACTCTTCTACTCTACTGTGTTTTCTATAGGGCCAGAACAGTGAGCTTGCTCAGAACATAAGAACTGTGCCTCCTACACACACAGGCCATATCTAGTTCAACTCTGCTTAGGAAACTGACAAGAACAGTAGCTCCTCTTCAGTCCGATACACTGTACTTGCTGGGAACAGATGCATGGGCTATTTGCCCTGTGTATAGCAATGGGAGCGCAATAGTGACTTTCCTTACCAGAAAACAACTCCTGCTCGTAGGACCAGAAACTGCATGTGATTCCACACCATTTAGGACTGGGAAACAAACGCTAGCTCGCCTTACAAGAAACACACTCTCCTTTAGAGAAAAGAGCACTCTTCTACTCTACTGTGTTTCCTATGGGGTACAAACAGTGAGCTTGCTCAGAACAAAAGAACTGTGCTTCCTACAAACAGGTCATATCTAGTTCAACTCTGCTTAGGAAACTGACAAGAACAGTAGCTCCTCTTCAGACCGATACACTGTACTTGCTGTGAACAGACGCAAGTGCTATTTGCACTGTATGGCAATGGGAGCGCAATAGTGACATTCTTTACCAGAAAACAACTCTTGCTCGTAGGACCAGAAACTGCATGTGATTCAACTCCATTTAGGACTGGGAAACAAATGCTAGCTCGCCTTACATGAAACACACTCTGCTTTTGAGAAAAGAGCACACTTCTACTCTACTGTGTTTCCTATGGGGTCCGAACAGTGAGCATGCTCAGAACAAAAGAACTGTGCTTCCTACACACGGCCATATCTAGTTAAATTCTGCTTAGGAACCTGACAAAACAGTAGATCCTCTTCAGTCCAATACAGTGTACTTGCTGGGAACAGACGCCAGTGCTATTTGTCCTGTGTATGGCAATGGCAGCGCAATAGTGACTCTTCTTACCATAAAAAAACTCTTGCTCGTAGGACCAGATACTGCATGTGATTCAACTCCATTTAGGACTGGGAAACAAACGCTAGCTCGCCTTACAAGAAACACAACTCTGCTTTAGAGAAAAGAGCACTCTTCTACTCTACTGTGTTTCCTATAGGGCCAGAACAGTGAGCTTCCTCAGAACAAAAGATCTGTGCTTCCTACACACGGGCCATATCTAGTTCAACTCTGCTTAGGAAACAGACAAAAACAGTAGCTCCTCTTTAGTCCAATACACTGTACTTGCTGGGAACAGACGCAAGAGCTATTTGCACTGTGTATGGCAAGGGGAGCGGAATAGTGACTTTCTTTACCAGAAAACAACTCTTTCTCTTAGGACCAGAAACTGCATGTGATTCAACTCCATTTAGGACTGGGAAACAAACGCTAGCTCGCCTTACAAGAAACACACTCTGCTTTTGAGAAAAGAGCACTCATCTACTCTACTGTATTTCCTATGGTGTCCGAACAGTGAGCTTGCTCAGAACAAAAGAACTGTGCTTCCTACACACACGGCCATATCTAGTTCAATTCTGCTTCGGAACCTGACAAGAACAGTAGATCCTCTTCAGTCAAATACACTGTACTTGCTGGGAACAGACGCCAGTCCCACTTGTCCTGTGTATGGCAATGGCAGCGCAATAGTGACTCTTCTTACCAGAAAACAACTCTTGCTCGTAGGACTAGAAACTGCATGTGATTCAACTCCATTTAGGACTGGGAAACAAGCGCTAGCTCGCCTTACAAGAAACACACTCTGCTTTAGAGAAAAGAGCACTCTTCTACTCTACTGTGTTTCCTATAGGGCCAGAACAGTGAGCTTGCTCAGAACAAAAGAACTGTGCTTCCTACACACGGGCCATATCTAGTTCAACTCTGCTTAGGAAACTGACAAGAACAGTAGCTCCTCTTCAGTCAAATACATTGTACTTGCTGGGAACAGACGCAAGTGCTATTTGTCCTGTGTAGGGCAATGGCAGCGCAAATGTGACTCTTCTTACCAGAAAACAGCTCTTGCTCGTAGGAGCAAAAACTGCATGTGACTCAACTCCATTTTGGACTGGGAAACAAACACTAGCTCGCCTTACAAGAAACACACTCTGCTTTTGAGAAAAGAGCACTCTTCTACTCTACTGTGTTTCCTATAGGGCCAAAACAGTGATCTTGCTCAGAACAAAAGAACTGTGCTTCCTACACACACGGTCATATCTAGTCCAATTCTGCTTAGGAAACTGACAAGAATAGTAGATCCTCTTCAGTCCAATACACTGTACTTGCTGGGAACAGACACGAGTGCTATTTGCCCTGTGTATGGCAATGGGAGCGCAATAGTGACTTTCCTTACCAGAAAACAACTCTTGCTTGTAGGACCAGAAACTGCATGTGATTCAACTCCGTTTAGGACTGGGAAACAAACGCTAGCTCGCCTTACAAGAAACACACTCTGCTTTTGAGAAAAGAGCACTATTCTACTCTACTGTGTTTCCTATAGGGCCAGAACAGTGAGCTTGCTGAGAACAAAAGAACTGTGATTCCTACACACATGGACCATATCTAGTTCAACTATGATTTGGAAACTGACAAGAACAGTAGCTCCTATTCAGTCCAATACACTGTACTTGCTGGGAACAGACGCGAGTGCTATTAGCACTGTGTATGGCAATTGGAGCGCAATAGTGACTTTTCTTACCAGAAAACAACTCTTGCTCGTAGGACCAAAAACTGCATGTGACTCAACTCCATTTAGGACTGGGAAACAAACGCGAGCTCGCCTTACAAGAAACACACTCTGCTTTAGAGAAAAGAGCACTCTTCTACTCTACTGTGTTTCCTATAGGGCCAGAACAGTGAGCTTGATCAGAACAAAAGAACTGTGCTTCCTACACACACGGGCCATATCTATTTCAACTCTGCTTAGGAAACTGACAAAATAGTAGATCCTCTTCAGTCCAATACACTGTACTTGCTGGCAACAGACGCCAGTGCTATTTGTACTGTGTATGGCAATTGGAGCACAATATTGACTCGTATTACCAGAAAACAACTCTTGCTCATAGGACAAAAAACTGCATGTGACTCAACACCATTTAGGACTGGGAAACAAACGCTAGCTCGCTTTACAAGAAACACACTCTGCTTTTGAGAAAAGAGCACTCTTCTACTCTACTGTGTTTCCTATAGGGCCAGAACAGTGAGCTTGCTCAGAAAAAAAGAACTGTGCTTCCTACACACACGGGCCATATCTAGTTCAACTCTTCTTAGGAAACTGACAAGGACAGTAGCTCCTCTTCAGTCCAATACACTGTACTTGCTGGGAACAGATGCGAGTGCTAATTGCACTGTGTATGGCAATGGGAGCACAATAGTGACTTTCCTTGCCAGAAAACAACCCTTGCTCGTAGGACCAGAAACTGCATGTGATTCCACTCCATTTAGGAATGGGAAACAAACGCTAGCTCGCCTTAAAAGAAACACACTCTGCTTTTGAGAAATAAACACTCTTCTACTCTACTGTGTTTCCTATGGGGTCCGAACAGTGAGCTTGCTCAGAACAAAAAAACTGTGCTTCCTACACACACGGCCATATCTAGTTCAACTCTGCTTAGGAACCTGACAAGAACAGTAGATCCTCTTCAGCCCAATACACTGTATTTGCTGCGAACAGATGCCAGTGCTATTTGTCCTGTGTATGGCAATGGCAGCACAATAGTGACTCTTCTTACCAGGAAAAAAATTCTTGCTCGTAGTACCAGAAACTGCATGGGAATCAACTCCATTTAGGACTGCGAAACAAAAGCTAGCAGGCCTTACAAGAAACACACTCTGCTTTTGAGAAAAGAGCACTCTTCTACTCTACTGTGTTTCCTATGGGGTCCAAACAGTGAGCTTGCAAAGTACAAAAGAACGGTGCTTCCTAAAAACACGGATCATATCTAGTTCAACTCTGCTTAGGAAACTGACAAGAACAGTAGCACCTATTCAGTCCAATACACTGTACTTGCGGGGAACAGAGGCGACTGCTATTTGCACTGTTTATGTCAATTTGAGCACAATAGTGACTTGTCTTACCAGAAAACAACTCTTGCTCGTAGGACAAAAAACTGCATGTGACTCAACTCCATTTAGGACTGGGAAAGAAACGCTAGCTCAACTTCCAAGAAACACACTCTGCTTTTGAGAAAAGAGCACTCTTCTACTCTACTGTGTTTCCTATGGGGTCCAAACAGTGAGCTTGCTCAGAACAAAAGAACTGTGCTTCCTACACACATGGGCCATATCTAGTTCAACTCTGCTTAGGAAACTGACAAGAACAGTAGATCCTCTTCAGTCCAATACACTGTACTTGCGGGGAAGAGACGCGAGTGCTACTTGCACTGTGTATGGCAATTGGAGCACAATAGTGACTCTTCTTACCAGAAAACAACTCTTGCTCATAGGAAAAAAAATGCATGTGACTCAACTCCATTTAGGACTGGGAAACAAACGCTAGCTCGCCTTACAAGAAACACACTCTGCTTTTGAGAAAAGAGCACTCTTCTACTCTACTGTGTTTCCTATGGGGTCCGAACAGTGAGATTGCTCAGAACAAAAGAACTGTGCTTCCTACACACAAGGCCATATCTAGTTCAATTCTGCTTAGGAACCTGACAAGAACAGTAGATCCTCTTCAGTCCAATACACTGTACTTGCTGGGAACAGACGCCAGTGCTATTTGTCCTGTGTATGGCAATGGCAGCACAATAGTGACTCTTCTTACCAGAAAACAACTCTTGCTCGTAGGACCAGAAACTTCATGTGATTCAACTCCATTTAAAACTGGGAAACAAACGCTAGCTTGCTTTACAAGAAACACACTCTGCTTTTGAGAAAAGAGCACTCTTCTACTCTACTGTGTTTCCTATAGGGCCAGAAGAGTGAGCTTGCTCAGAAAAAAAGAACTGTGCTTCCTACACACACGGGCCATATCCAGTTCAACTCTGCTTAGGAAACTGAGAAGAACAGTAGCTCCTCTTCAGTCCAATACACTGTACCTGTTGGGAACAGACGTGAGTGCTATTTGCACCTGTATGGCAATGGGAGCACAATAGCGACTTTCCTTACCAGAAAACAACTCTTGCTCGTAGGACCAGAAACTGCATGTGATTCAACTCCATTTAGGACTGGGAAACAAACGCTAGCTCGCCTTACAAGAAGCAAACTCTGCTTTTGAGAAAAGAGCACTCTTCTACTCTACTGTGTTTCCTATGGGGTCCGAACAGTGAGCTTGATCAGAACAAAAGAACTGTGCTTCCTACACACACGGCCATATTTAATTCAATTCTGCTTAGGAACCTGACAAGAACAGTAGATCCTCTTCAGTCCAATACACTGCACTTGCTGGGAAAATATGCCAGTGCTATTTGTCCTGTGTATGGCAATGGCAGCGCAATAGTTACTATTCTTACCATAAAAAAACACTTGCTCGTAGGACCAGAAACTGCATGTGATTCAACTCCATTTAGGACTGGGAAACAAACGCTAGCTCGCCTTACAAGAAACACACTCTGCTTTAGAAAAAGAGCACTCTTCTATCTAGTGTGTTTCCTACAGGGCCAGAACAGTGAGCTTGCTCAGAAAAAAAGAACTGTGCTTCCCACACACGGGCCATATCTAGTTCAACTCTGCTTAGGAAACTGACAAGAATAGTAGATCCTCTTCAGTCCAATACACTGTACTTGCTGGGAACAGACGCCAGTGCTATTTGCACTGTGTATGGCAATTGGAGCACAATATTGACTCGTCTTACCAGAATACAACTCTTGCTCATAGGACAAAAAACTGCATGTGACTCAACACCATTTAGGACTGGGAAACAAACTCTAGCTCGCTTTACAAGAAACACACTCTGCTTTTGAGAAAAGAGCACTCTTCTACTCTACTGTGTTTCCTATAGTGCCAGAACAGTGAGCTTGCTCAGAAAAAAAGAACTGTGCTTCCTACACACACGGGCCATATCTAGTTCAACTCTGCTTAGGAAACTGACAAGAACAGTAGATCCTCTTCAGTTCAATACACTGTACTTGCTGGGAACAGACGCGAGTGCTATTTGCACTGTGTATGGCAATGGGAGCGCAATAGTGACTTTCCTTACCAGAGAACAACTCTTTCTCGTAGGACCAGAAACTGCATGTGATTCCACTCCATTTAAAAATGGGAAACAAACGCTAGCTCGCCTTAAAAGAAACACACTCTGCTTTTGAGAAATAAAAACTCTTCTACTCTACTGTGTATCCTATGAAGTCCAAACAGTGAGCGTGCTCAGAACAAAACAACTGTGCTTCCTACACACACGGATCATATCTAGTAAAATTCTGCTTAGGAACCTGACAAGAACAGTAGATCCTCTTCAGTCCAATACACTGTACTTGCTGGGAACATACGCCAGTGCTATTTGTCCTGTGTATGGCAATGGCAGCACAATAGTGACTCTTCTTACCATAAAACAAATCTTGCTCGTAGGACCAGAAACTGCATGTCATTCAACTCCATTTAGGACTGGGAAACAAATGCTAGCTCGCCTTACATGAAACACACTCTGCTTTTGAGAAAAGAGCACTCTTCTACTCCACTGTGCTTCCTATGGGGTCCGAACAGTGAGCTTACTCAGACCAAAAGAACTGTGCTTCCTACACACACGGGCCATATCTAGTTCAACTCTGCTTAGGAAAGTGACAAAAACAGCAGATCCTCTTCAGTCCAATACACTGTACTTGCGGGAAACAGACACGAGTGCTATTTGCACTGTGTATGGCAATTGGAGCACAATAGTGACTCGTCTTACCAGAAAACAACTCTTGCTCGTAGGACAAAAGACTGCATGTGACTCAACTCCATTTAGAACTGGGAAACAAACGCTAGCTCGCCTTACAAGAAACACAATCTGCTTTTGAGAAAAGAGCACTCTTCTACTCTACTGTGTTTCCTCTGGGGTCCAAACAGTGAGCTTGCCCAGAACACAAGAACTGTGCTTCCTACACACACGGCCATATCTAGTTCATTTCTGCTTAGGAACCTGATAAGAACAGTAGATCCTCTTCAGTTCTATACACTATACTTGCTGGGAACAGACGCCAGTGCTATTTGTCCTGTGTATGGCAACGGCAGCGCAATAGTGACTCTTCTTAAAAGAAAACAACTCTTGCTCGTAGGAACAGAAACTGCATGTGATTCAACTCCATTTAGGACTGGGAAACAAACTCTAGCTAGCTTTAAATGAAACACACTCTGCTTTTGAGAAAAGAGCACTCTTCTACTCTACTGTGTTTTCTATAGGGCCAGAACAGTGAGCTTGCTCAGAACATAAGAACTGTGCCTCCTACACACACGGGCCATATCTAGTTCAACTCTGCTTAGGAAACTGACAAGAACAGTAGCTCCTCTTCAGTCCGATACACTGTACTTGCTGGGAACAGATGCATGGGCTATTTGCCCTGTGTATGGCAATGGGAGCGCAATAGTGACTTTCCTTACCAGAAAACAACTCCTGCTCGTAGGACCAGAAACTGCATGTGATTCCACACCATTTAGGAGTGGGAAACAAACGCTAGCTCGCCTTACATAAAACACACTCTGCTTTAGAGAAAAGAGCACTCTTCTACTCTACTGTGTTTCCTATGGGGTACAAACAGTGAGCTTGCTCAGAACAAAAGAACTGTGCTTCCTACAAACGGGCCATATCTAGTTCAACTCTGCTTAGGAAACTGACAAGAACAATAGCTCCTCTTCAGTCCGATACACTGTACTTGCTGTGAACAGACGCGAGTGCTATTTGCACTGTGTATGGCAATGGGAGCGCAATAGCGACATTCTTTACCAGAAAACAACTCTTGCTCGTAGGACCAGAAACTGCATGTGATTCAACTCCATTTAGGACTGGGAAACAAATGGTAGCTCGCCTTACATGAAACACACTCTGCTTTTGAGAATAGAGCACTCTTCTACTCTACTGTGTTTCCTATGGGGTCCGAACAGTGAACTTGCTCAGAACAAAAGAACTGTGCTTCCTACACACGGCCATATCTAGTTAAATTCTGCTTAGGAACCTGACAAAACAGTAGATCCTCTTCAGTCCAATACAGTGTACTTGCTGGGAACAGACGCAAGTGCTATTTGTCCTGTGTAGGGCAATGGCAGCGCAAAAGTGACTCTTCTTACCAGAAAACAGCTCTTGCTCGTAGGAGCAAAAACTGCATGTGACTCAACTCCATTTTGGACTGGGAAACAAACACTAGCTCGCCTTACAAGAAACACACTCTGCTTTGGAGAAAAGAGCACTCTTCTACTCTACTGTGTTTCCTATAGGGCCAAAACAGTGATCTTGCTCAGAACAAAAGAACTGTGCTTCCTACACACACGGTCATATCTAGTCCAATTCTGCTTAGGAAACTGACAAGAATAGTAGCTCCTCTTCAGTCCAATACACTGTACTTGCTGGGAACAGACGCGAGTGCTATTTGCACTGTGTATGGCAATTGGAGCACAATAGTGACTCGTCTTACCAGAAAACAACTCTTGCTCGTAGGACAAAAAACTGCATGTGACTCAACTCCATTTAGTACTGGGAAACAAACTCTAGCTCGCCTTACAAGAAACACACTCTGCTTTTGAGAAAAGAGCACTCTTCTACTCTACTGTGTTTCCTGTAGGGCCAGAACAGTGAGCTTGCTCAGAACAAAAGAACTGTGCTTCCTAAACACACGGCCATATCTAGTTCAATTCTGATTAGGAACCTGACAAGAACAGTAGATCCTCTTCAGTCCAATACACTGTACTTGCTGGGAACAGACGCCAGTGCTATTTGTCCTGTGTATGGCAATGGGAGCACAATAGTGACTATTCTTACCATAAAACAACTCTTGCTCGTAGGCCCAGAAACTGCATGTGATTCAACTCCATTTAGGACTGGGAAACAAACGCTATCTCGCCTTA
>NW_026737853.1:0-31000 GCF_949786415.1 Peromyscus eremicus
TTAGGAAACTGACAAGAACAGTAGCTACGCTTCGGTCCAATACACTGAACTTGCTGGGAACAGACGCGAGTGCTATTTGTACTGTGTATGGAAATGGGAGCGCAATAGTGACTTTCTTTACCAGAAAACAACTCTTGCTTGTAGGACGAGAAACTGCATGGGATTCAACTCCATTTCTAACTGGGAAACAAACGCTAGCTCGCCTTACAAGAAACACACTCTGCTTTTGAGAAAAGTGCACTCTTCTACTCTACTGTGTTTCCTATAAGGTCCAAACAGTGAGCTTGCTCAGAACAAAAGAACTGTGCTTCCTACACACACGGGCCATATCTAGTTCAATTCGGCTTAGGAAACTGACAAGAACAGTAGCTCCGCTTCAGTCCAATACACTGTACTTGCTGGGAACAGATGCGAGTGCTATTTGCACTGTGTATGGCAATGGGAGCTCAATAGTGACTTTATTACCAGAAAACAACTCTTGCTCGTAGGACCAAAAACTGGATGTGATTCAACTCCATTTAGGACTGGGAAACAAACGCTAGCTCGCCTTACAAGAAACACACTCTGCTTTTGAGGAAAGAGCACTCTTCTACTCTACTGTGTTTCCTATGGGGTCCGAACAGTGAGCTTGCTCAGAACAAAAGAATTGTGCTTCCTACACACACGGGCCATATCTAGTTCAACTCTGCTTAGGAAACTGACAAGAACAGTAGATCCTCTTCAGTCAAATACACTGTACTAGCTGGGAACAGACACGAGTGCTATTTGCCCTGTGTAAGGCAATAGGAGCACAATAGTGACTCTTCTTATCAGAAAACAACTCTTACTCATAGGACAAGAAACTGCATGGGATTCAACTCCATTTCTGACAGGGAAACTAACACTAGCTCGCCTTACAAGAAAGACTCTCTGATTTTGAGAAAAGAGCACTCTTCTACTCTACTGTGTTTTATATGGGGTCCAAATAGTGAGCTTGCTCAGAACAAAAGAACTGTGCTTCCTACACACAGGGGCCATATCTAGTTCAACTCTGCTTAGGAAACTGACAAGAACAGTAGCTCCGCTTCAGTCCAATACACTGTAATTGCTGGGAACAGACGCGAGTGCTATTTGCACTGTGTATGGAAGTGGGAGCGCAATAGTGACTTTCCTTACCAGAAAACAACTCTTGGTCGGAGGACCAAAAAGTGCATGTGATTCATCTCCATTTAGGACTGGGAAACAAATGCTAGCTTGCCTTACAAGAAACACACTCTGCTTTTGAGAAAAGAGCACTCTTCTACTCTACTGTGTTTCCTAGGGGCTCTGAACAGTGAGCTTGCTCAGAACAAAAGTACTGTGCTTCTTACACACGCGGACCATATCTAGTTCATCTCTGCTTAGGAAACTGACAAGAACAGTAGCTCCGCTTCAGTCCAATACACTGTACTTGCCGGGAACAGACTCGAGTGCTATTTGCACTGAGCATGGAAATGGGAGCGCAATAGTGACTTTCCTTACCAGAAAACAACTCTTGCTCATAGGACCAAAAACAGCATGTGATTCAACTCCGTTTAACTGGGAAACAAACACTAGCTCGCCTTACAAGAAACACACTCTGCTTTTGAGAAAAGAGCACTCTTCGACTCTACTGTGTTTACTATAGGGCCAGAACAGTGAGCTTGCTCAGAACAAAAGAACTGTGCTTCCTACACACAGGGGCCATATCTAGTTCAACTCTGCTTAGGAAACTGACAAGAACAGTAGCTAGGCTTCAGTCCAATACACTGTACTTGCTGGGAACAGACGCGAGTGCTATTTGCACTGTGTATGTAAATGGGAGCGCAATAGTGACTTTCCTTACCAGAAAACAACTCTTGGTCGGAGGACAAGAAACTGCAAGTGATTCAACTCCATTTAGGACTGGGAAACAAATGCTATCTCGCCTTACAAAAAAAACACTCTGCTTTTGAGAAAAGAGCACTCTTCTACTCTACTGTGTTTTCTAGGGGGCCTGAACAGTGACCTTGCTCAGAACAAAAGTACTGTGCTTCCTACACACACGGGCCTTATCTAGTTCATCTCTGCTTAGGAAACTGACAAGAACAGTAGCTCCGCTTCAGTCCAGTACACTGTAATTGCTGGGAACAGACGCCAGTGCTATTTGCACTGTGTATGGAAATGGGAGCGCAATAGTGACTTTCCTTACCAGAAAACACCTCTTGCTCGTAGGACCAGAAACTGCATGGGATTCAACTCCATTTCTGACTGGGAAACAAACACTAGCTCGCCTTACAAGAAACACACTCTGCTTTTGAGAAAAGAGCACTCTTCTACTCTACTGTGTTTCCTATGGGGTCCAAATAGTGAGCTTGCTCAGAACAAAAGAACTGTGCTTCCTACACACAGGGGCCATATCTAGTTCAACTCTGCTTAGCAAACTGAGAAGAACAGTAGCTCCGCTTCAGTCCAATACACTGTACTTGCTGGGAACAGACGCGAGTGCTATTTACACTGTGTATGGCAATGGGAGCGCAACAGTGACTTTATTACCAGAAAACAACTCTTGCTCGTAGGACCAAACACTGCATGTGATTCATCTCCATTTAGGACTGGGAAACAAACGCTAGCTCGCCTTACAAGAAACACACTCTGCTTTTGAGAAAAGAGCAGTGTTCTACTCTACTGTGTTTCCTATGGGGTCCGAACAGTGAGCTTGCTCAGAACAAAAGAACTGTGCTTCCTACACACACGGGGCATATCTAGTTCAACTCTGCTTAGGAAACTGACAAGAACAGTAGTTCCTATTCAGTCCAATACACTGTACTTGCTGGGAACAGACGCCAGTGCTATTTGCACTGTGTATGGCAATAGGAGCACAATAGTGTCTCTTCTTATCAGAAAACAACTCTTGCTCATAGGACCAGAAACTGCATGGGATTCAACTCCATTTCTGACTGGGAAACAAACACTAGCTCGCCTTAGAAGAAAGGCACTCTGATTTTGAGAAAAGAGCACTCTTCTACTCTACTGTGTTTCCTATGGTGTCCGAATAGTGAGCTTGCTCAGAACAAAAGAACTGTGCTTCCCACACACAGGGGCCATATCTAGTTCAACTCTGCTTAGGAAACTGACAAGAACAGTAGCTACGCTTCGGTCCAATACACTGAACTTGCTGGGAACAGACGCGAGTGCTATTTGCACTGTGTATGGAAATGGGAGCGCAATAGTGACTTTCTTTACCAGAAAGCAACTCTTGCTCGTAGGACCAGAAACTGCATGGGATTCAACTCCATTTGTAACTGGGAAACAAACGCTAGCTCGCCTTACAAGAAACACACTCTGCTTTTGAGAAAAGAGCACTCTTCTACTCTACTGTGTTTCCTGTAAGGTACGAACAGTGAGCTTGCTCAGAACAAAAGAACTGTGCTTCCTACACACACGGGCCATATCTAGTTCAATTTGGCTTAGGAAACTGACAAGAACAGTAGCTCCTCTTCAGTCAAATACACTGTACTAGCTGGGAACAGACGCGAGTGCTATTTGCCCTGTGTAAGGCAATAGGAGCACAATAGTGACTCTTCTTATCAGAAAACAACTCTTACTCATAGGACAAGAAACTGCATGGGATTCAACTCCATTTCTGACAGGGAAACTAACACTAGCTCGCCTTACAAGAAAGACTCTCTGATTTTGAGAAAAGAGCACTCTTCTACTCTACTGTGTTTCCTATGGGGTCCAAATAGTGAGCTTGCTCAGAACAAAAGAACTGTGCTTCCTACACACAGGGGCCATATCTAGTTCAACTCTGCTTAGGAAACTGACAAGAACAGTAGCTCCGCTTCAGTCCAATACACTGTAATTGCTGGGAACAGACGCGAGTGCTATTTGCACTGTGTATGGAAGTGGGAGCGCAATAGTGACTTTCTTTACCAGGAAACAACTCTTGGTCGGAGGACCAAAAAGTGCATGTGACTCATCTCCATTTAGGACTGGGAAACAAATGCTAGCTTGCCTTACAAGAAACACACTCTGCTTTTGAGAAAAGAGCACTCTTCTACTCTACTGTGTTTCCTAGGGGGTCTGAACAGTGAGCTTGCTCAGAACAAATGAACTGTGATTCTTACACACGCGGACCATATCTAGTTCATCTCTGCTTAGGAAACTGACAAGAACAGTAGCTCCGCTTCAGTCCAATACACTGTACTTGCTGGGAACAGACGCGAGTGCTATTTGCACTGTGTATGGAAATGGGAGCGCAATAGTGACGTTCCTTACCAGAAAACACCTGTTGCTCGTAGGACCAGAAACTGCATGGGATTCAACTCCATTTCTGACTGGGAAACAAACACTAGCTCGCCTTACAAGAAACACACTCTGCTTTTGAGAAAAGAGCACTCTTCTACTCTACTGTGTTTCCTATGGAGTTCGAACAGTGAGCTTGCTCAGAACAAAAGAACTGTGCTTCCTACACACATGGGCCATATCTAGTTCAAATCTGCTTAGGAAACTGACAAGAACAGTAGCTCCGCTTCAGTCCAATACACTGTACTTGCTGGGAACAGATGCGAGTGCTATTTGCACTGTGTATTGCAATGGGAGCTCAATAGTGACTTTATTACCAGAAAACAACTCTTGCTCATAGGACCAAAAACTGCATGTGATTCAACACCATTTAGGACTGGGAAACAAACGCTAGCTCGCCTTACAAGAAACACACTCTGCTTTTGAGAAAAGAGCACTCTTCTACTGTACTGTGTTTCTTATAGGGCCAGAAGAGTGAGCTTGCTCAGAACAAAAGAACTGTGCTTCCTACAAATACTGCCATATGTAGTTCAATTCTGCTTAGGAAACTGAAAAGAGCAGTAGCTCCTGTTCAGTCCAATACACTGTACATGCTGGGAACAGACGCCAGTGCTATTTGCCCTCTGTATGACAATGGGAGCGCAATAGTGACTCGTCTTACCAGAAAACAACTCTTGCTCGTAGGACAAGAATCTGCATTTGATTCAACTCCATTTAGGACTCCGAAACAAACACTAGCTCGCCTAACAAGAATCACACTCTGCTTTGAGAAAAGAGCACTCTTCTACTCGACTGTGTATCCTATGGGGTCCGAACAGTGAGCTTGCTCAGAACAAAAGAACTGTGCTTCCTACACACACGGGCCATATCTACTTCAACTCTGCTTAGGAAACTGACAAGAACAGTAGCTCCTCTTCAATCCAATACACTGTACTTGCTGGGAACAGATGCGAGTGCTATTTACACTGTGTATGGCAATGGGAGCGCAACAGTGACTTTATTACCAGAAAACAACTCTTGCTTGTAGGACCAGAAACTGCATGGGATACAACTCCATTTAGGACTGGTAAACAAACGCTAGCTCGCCTTACAAGAAACACACTCTGCTTTTGAGAAAAGAGCACTCTTCTACTCTACTGTGTTTCCTATGGGGTCTGAACAGTGAGCTTGCTCAGAACAAAAGAACTGTGCTTCCTACACACATGGGCCATATCTAGTTCAACTCTGCTTAAGAAACTGACAAGAACGTAGCTCCTCTTCAGTCCAATACACTGTACTAGCTGGGAACAGACGCGAGTGCTATTTGCACTGTGTATGGCAATAGGAGCACAATAGTGACTCTTCTTATCAGAAAACAACTCTTACTCATAGGACAAGAAACTGCATGGGATACAACTCCATTTCTGACTGGGAAACTAACACTAGCTCGCCTTACAAGAAAGACTCTCTGATTTTGAGAAAAGAGCACTCTTCTACTCTAGTGTGTTTCCTATTGGGCCAGAACAGGGAGCTTGCTCAGAACAAAAGAACTGTGCTTCATACAAATACTGCCATATATAGTTCAATTCTGCTTAGGAAACTGAAAAGAACAGTAGCTCCTGTTCAGTCCAATACACTGTACATGCTGGGAACAGACGCCAGTGCTATTTGCCCTGTGTATGACAATGGGAGCGCAATAGTGACTCTTATTACCAGAAAACAACTCTTGCTCGTAGGACAAGAAACTGCATGTGGTTCAACTCCATTTAGGATTGGGAAACAAACTCTAGCTCGCCTAACAAGAAACACACTCTGCTTTTGATGAAAGAGCACTCTTCTACTCGACTGTGTATCCTATGGGGTCCGAACAGTGAGCTAGCTCAGAACAAAAGAACTGTGCTTCCTACACACAGGGGCCATAATTAGTTTAACTCTGCTTAGGAGACTGACAAGAACAGTAGCTCCTCTTCAGTCCAATACAGTTTACTTGCTGGGAACAGACGCGAGTGCTATTGGCACTGTGTAATGCAATGGGAGCGCAATAGTGACTTTCCTTACCAGAAAACAACTCTTGCTCGTAGGACCAGAAACTGCATGTGATACAGCTCCATTTAGGACTGAGAAACAAATGCTACCTCGCCTTACGAGAAACACACTCTGATTTTGAGAAAAGAGCACTCTTCTACTCTACTGTGTTTCCTATGGGGTCCGAATAGTGAGCTTGCTCAGAACAAAAGAACTGTGCTTCCTACACACAGGGGCCATATCTAGTTAAACTCTGCTTAGGAAACTGAAAAGAACAGTAGATCCTCTTCAGTCCAATACACTGTACATGCTGTGAACAGACGCCAGGGCTATTTGCCCTCTGTATGACATTGGGAGCACAATAGTGACTCTTCTTACCAGAAAACAACTCTTGCTCGTAGGACCAGAAACTGTATGTGATTCAACTCCATTTAGGACTGGGAAACAAATGCTAGCTCTCCTTACAAGAAACACACTCTGCTTTTGAGAAAAGAGCACTCTTCTACTCTACTGTGTATCCTATGGGGTCGGAACAGTGAGCTTGCTCAGAACAAAGAACTGTGCTTCCTACACACAGGGGCCATATCTAGTTCAACTCTGCTTTGGAAATTGACAAGAACAGCAGCTCCTCTTCAGTCCAATACACTGTACTAGCTGGGAACAGACGTGAGTGCTATTTGCACTGTGTATGGCAATGGGAGTGCAATAGTGACTTTCTTTACCAGAAAACTACTCTTGCTCGTAGTACCAAAAACAGGATGTGATTCAACTCCATTTAGGACTGGGAAACAAATGCTAACTTGCCTTACAAGAAACACACTCTGCTTTTGAGAAAAGAGCACTCTTCTACTCTACTGTGTTTCCTATGGGGTCCGAAGAGTGAGCTTGCTCAGAACAAAAGAACTGTGCTTCCTACACACACGAGCCATATCTAGTTCAACTCTGCTTCGGAAACTGACAAGAATGGTAGCTCCTCTTCAGTCCAATACACTGTACTAGCTGGGAACAGACGAGAGTGATATTTGCACTGTGTATGGCAATAGGAGCGCATAGTGACTCTTATTATCAGAAAACACCTCTTGCTCATAGGACCAGAAACTGCATGGGATTCAACTCCATTTCTGACTGGGAAACAAACACTAGCTCGCCTTATAAGAAACACACTCTGCTTTTGAGAAAAGAGCACTCTTCTACTCTAAAGTCTTTTCTATGGGGTCCGAACAGTGACCTTGCTCAGAACAAAAGTACTGTGCTTCCTACACACAGGGGCCATATCTAGTTCAACTCTGCTTAGGAAACTGACAAGAACAGTAGCTCCACTTCAGTCCAATGCACTGTACTTGCTTTGAACAGACGCCAGTGCTATTTGCCCTGTGAATGACAATGGGAGCACAATAGTGACTCTTCTTACCAGAAAACAACTCTTGCTCGTATGACCAGAAACTGCATGGGTTTCAACTCCATTTCTGACTGGAAAACAAACACTAGTTCGCGTTACAAGAAACGCACTCTCCTTTTGAGAAAAGAACACTCCTCTACTCTAATGTGTTTCCTATGGGGTCCGAATAGTGAGCTTGCTCAGAACAAAAGAACTGTGCTTCCTACACACATGTTCCATATCTAGTACAACTCTGCTTAGGAAACTGACAAGAAAAGTAGCTCCGCTTCAGTCCAATACACTGTAATTGCTGGGAACAGACGCGAGTGCTATTTGCACTGAGTATGGAAATGGGAGCGCAATAGTGACTTTCCTTACCAGAAAACAACTCTTGGTCGTAGGACCAAAAACTGGATGTGATTCAACTCCGTTTAGGACTGGGAAACAAATGCCAGCTCGCATTACAAGAAACACACTCTGCTTTTGAGAAAAGAGCACTCTTCTACTCTAATGTGTTTCCTATAGGGCCAGAACAGTGAGCTTGCTCAGAACAAAAGAACTGTGCTTCATACAAATACTGCCATATCTAGTTCAATTCTGCTTAGGAAACTGAAAAGAACAGTAGCTCCTGTTCAGTGCAATACACTGTACATGCTGGGAACAGACGCCAGTGCTATTTGCCCTGTGTATGACAATGGGAGCGCAATAGTGACTCTTATTACCAGAAAACAACTCTTGCTCTTAGGACAAGAAACTGCATGTGGTTCAACTCCACTTAGGTTTGGGAAACAAACTCTAGCTCGCCTAACAAGAAATACACTCTGCTTTTGAGAAAAGAGCACTCTTCTACTCGACTGTGTATCCTATGGGGTCCGAACAGTGAGCTAGCTCAGAACAAAAGAACTGTGCTTCCTACACACAGGGGCCATAATTAGTTCAACTCTGCTTAGGAAACTGACAAGAACAGTGGCTCCTCTTCAGTCCAATACACTTTACTTGCTGGGAACAGACGCGAGTGCTATTGGCACGGTGTAATGCAATGGGAGCGCAATAGTGACTTTCCTTACCAGAAAACAACTCTTGCTCGTAGGACCATAAACTGCATGTGATACAGCTCCATTTAGGACTGAGAAACAAATGCTACCTCGCCTTACAAGAAACACACTCTGATTTTGAGAAAAGAGCACTCTTCTACTCTACTGTGTTTCCTTTGGGGTCCGAATAGTGAGCTTGCTCAGAACAAAAGAACTGTGCTTCCTACACACAGGGGCCATATCTAGTTAAACTCTGCTTAGGAAACTGAAAAGAACAGTAGATCCTCTTCAGTCCAATACACTGTACATGCTGGGAACAGACGCCAGGTCTATTTGCCCTCTGTATGACAATGGGAGCACAATAGTGACTCTTCTTACCAGAAAACAACTCTTGCTCGTAGGACCAGAAACTGTATGTGATTCAACTCCATTTAGGACTGGGAAACAAACGCTAGCTCTCCTTACAAGAAACACACTCTGCTTTTGAGAAAAGAGCACTCTTCTACTCTACTGTGTATCCTATGGGGTCGGAACAGTGAGCTTGCTCAGAACAAAAGAACTGTGCTTCCTACACACAGGGGCCATATCTAGTTCAACTCTGCTTTGGAAATTGACAAGAACAGCAGCTCCTCTTCAGTCCAATACACTGTACTAGCTGGGAACAGACGTGAGTGCTATTTGCACTGTGTATGGCAATGGGAGTGCAATAGTGACTTTCCTTACCAGAAAACAACTCTTGCTCCTAGTACCAAAAACAGGATGTGATTCAACTCCATTTAGGACTGGGAAACAAATGCTAACTTGCCTTACAAGAAACACACTCTGCTTTTGAGAAAAGAGCACTCTTCTACTCTCCTGTGTTTCCTATGGGGTCCGAAGAGTGAGCTTGCTCAGAACAAAAGAACTGTGCTTCCTACACACACGAGCCATATCTAGTTCAACTCTGCTTCGGAAACTGACAAGAACGGTAGCTCCTCTTCAGTCCAATACACTGTACTAGCTGGGAACAGACGCGAGTGCTATTTGCACTGTGTATGGCAATAGGAGCGCAATAGTGACTCTTAATATCAGAAAACACCTCTTGCTCATAGGACCAGAAACTGCATGGGATTCAACTCCATTTCTGACTGGGAAACAAACACTAGCTCGCCTTATGAGAAACACACTCTGCTTTTGAGAAAAGAGCACTCTTCTACTCTAATGTCTTTTCTATGGGGTCCGAACAGTGACCTTGCTCAGAAAAAAAGTACTGTGCTTCCTACACACAGGGGCCATATCTAGTTCAACTATGCTTAGGAAACTGACAAGAACAGTAGCTCCACTTCAGTCCAATGCACTGTACTTGCTTTGAACAGACGCCAGTGCTATTTGCCCTGTGTATGACAATGGGAGCACAATAGTGACTCTTCTTACCAGAAAACAACTCTTGCTCGTAGGACCAGAAACTGCATGGGTTTCAACTCCATTTCTGACTGGAAAACAAACACTAGCTCGCGTTACAAGAAACACACTCTCCTTTTGAGAAAAGAGCACTCCTCTACTCTAATGTGTTTCCTATGGGGTCCGAATAGTGAGCTTGCTCAGAACAAAAGAACTGTGCTTCCTACACACATGTTCCATATCTAGTACAACTCTGCTTAGGAAACTGACAAGAACAGTAGCTCTGCTTCAGTCCAATACACTGTACTTGCTGGGAACAGACGCCAGTGCTATTTGCACTGAGTATGGAAATGGGAGCGCAATAGTGACTTTCCTTACCAGAAAACAACTCTTGCTCGTAGGACCAAAAACTGCATGTGATTCAACTCCATTTAGGACTGGGAAACAAACGCTAGCTCACCTTACAAGAAACACACTCTGCTTTTGAGAAAAGAGCACTCTTCTACTCTACTGTGTTTCCTATGGGGTCCGAACATTGAGCTGGCTCAGAACAAAAGAACTGTGCTTCCTACACACACGGGCCATATCTAGTTCAACTCTGCTTAGGAAACTGACAAGAACAGTAGCTCCACTTCAGTCCAATACACTGTACTTGCTGGGAACAGACGCGAGTGCTATTGGCACTGTGTATAGCAATGGGAGCACAATAGTGACTTTCCTTACCAGAAAACAACTCTTGCTTGTAGGACCAGAAACTGCATGGGATTCAACTCCATTTCTGACTGGGAAACAAACACTAGCTCGCCTTACAAGAAAGACTCTCTGATTTTGAGAAAAGAGCTCTCTTCTCCTCTACTGTGTTTCCTATGGGGTCCGAATAGTGAGCTTGCTCAGAACAAAAGAACTGTGCTTCCTACACACAGGGGCCCTATCTAGTTCAACTCTGCTTAGGAAACTGACAAGAACAGTAGCTCCGCTTCAGTCCAATACACTGTACTTGCTGGGAACAGACACGAGTGCTATTTGTACTGTGTATGTAAAAGGGAGGGCAATAGTGACTTTCCTTACCAGAAAACAACTCTTGGTCGGAGGACAAAAATCTGCATGTGATTCAACTCCATTTAGGACTGGGAAACAAACGCTATCTCGCCTTACAAAAAACACACTCTGCTTTTGAGAAAAGAGCACTCTTCTACTCTACTGTGTTTTCTAGGGGGTCTGAACAGTGAGATTGCTCAGAACAAAAGAACTGTGCTTCCTAAACACACGGGCCATATCTAGTTCATCTCTGCTTACGAAACTGACAAGAACAGTAGCTCCGTTTCAGTCCAATACACTGTACTTGCTGGGAACAGACGCGTGTGCTATTTGCACTGTGTATGGAAATGGGAGCGCAATAGTGACTTTCCTTACCAAAAAACAACTCTTGCTCGTAGGACCAGAAACTGCATGGGATTCAACTCCATTTCTGACTGGGAAACAAACACTAGCTCGCCTTACAAGAAACACACTCTGCTTTTGAGAAAAGAAAACTCTTCTACTCTACTGTGTTTCCTATGGGGTCTGATCAGTGAGCTTGCTCAGAACAAAAGAACTGTGCTTCCTACACACAGGGGCCAAATCTAGTTCAACTCTGCTTAGGAAACTGACAAGAACAGTAGCTCCTCTTCAGTCGAATACACTGTACTAGCTGGGAACAGACGCGAGTGCTATTTACCCTGTGTATGGCAATAGGAGCACAATAGTCACTCTTCTTATCAGAAAACAACCCTTAATCATAGGACAAGAAACTGCATGGGATTCAACTCCATTTCTGACTGGGAAACAAACACTAGCTCGCCTTACAAGAAACACACTCTGCTTTTGAGAAAAGAGCACTCTTCTACTCTACTGTGTTTCTTATGGGGTCCGAACAGTGAGCTTGCTCAGAACAAAAGAACTGTGCTTCCTACAAATATGGCCATATCTAGTTCAATTCTGCTTAGGAAACTTAAAAGAACAGTAGATCCTCTTCAGTCCAATACACTGTACATGCTGGGAACAGACGCCAGGGCTATTTGCCCTCTGTATGACAATGAGAGCACAATAGTGACTCTTCTTACCAGAAAACAACTCTTGCTCGTAGGACCAGAAACTGTATGTGATTCAACTCCATTTAGGACTGGAAAACAAACGCCAGCTCTCCTTACAAGAAACACACTCTGCTTTTGAGAAAAGAGCACTCTTCTACTCTACTGTGTATCCTATGGGGTCGGAACAGTGAGCTTGCTCAGAACAAAAGAACTGTGCTTCCTACACACAGGGGCCATATCTAGTTCAACTCTCCTTAGGAAACTGACAAGAACGGTAGCTCCTCTTCAGTCCAATACACTGTACTAGCTGGGAACAGACGCGAGTGCTATTTGCACTGTGTATGGCAATAGGAGCACAATAGTGACTCTTCTTATCAGAAAACAACTCTTGCTCATAGGACCAGAAACTGCATGGAATTCAACTCCATTTCTGACTGGGAAACAAAAACTAGCTCGCCTTACAAGAAAGACACTCTGATTTTGAGAAAAGAGCACTCTTCTACTCTACTGTGTTTCCTATGGGGTCCAAATAGTGAGCTTGCTCAGAACAAAAGAACTGTGCTTCCTAAACACACGGGCCATATCTAGTTCAACTCTGCTTAGGAAACTGACAAGAACAGTAGCTCCGCTTCAGTCCAATACACTGTACTTGCTGGGAACAGACAGGAGGGCTATTTGCACTGTGTATGTAAATGGGAGCGCAATAGTGACTTTCCTTACCAGAAAACAACTCTTGGTCGTAGGACAAAAAACTGCATGTGATTCAACTCCATTTAGGATTGGGAAACAAACGCTATCTCGCCTTACAAAAAACACACTCTGCTTTTGAGAAAAGAGCACTCTTCTACTCTACTGTGTTTTCTAGGGGGTCGGAACAGTGAGCTTGCTCAGAACAAAAGAACTGTGCTTCATACAAATACTGCCATATCTAGTTCAATTCTGCTTAGGAAACTGAAAAGAACAGTAGCTCCTGTTCAGCGCAATACACTGTACATTCTGGGAACAGACGCCAGTGCTATTTGCCCTGTGTATGACAATGGGAGCACAATAGTGACTCTTATTACCAGAAAACAACTCTTGCTCGTAGGACAAGAAACTGCATTGATTCAACTCCATTTAGGACTGGGAAACCAACGCTAGCTCGCCTTACAAGAAACATACTCTGCTTTTGAGAAAAGAGCACTCTTCTACTCGACTGTGTATCCTATGGGGTCCGAACAGTGAGCTTGCTCAGAACAAAAGAACTGGGCTTCATACACACACGGCCATATCTAGTTCAACTCTGCTTAGGAAACTGACAAGAACAGTAGCTCCGCTTCAGTCCAATACACTGTACTTGCTGGGAACAGATGCGAGTGCTATTTAAACTGTGTATGGCAATGGGAGTGCAACAGTGACTTTATTACCAGAAAACAACTCTTGCTCGTAGGACCAAAAACTGCATGTGATTCAACTCCATTTAGGACTGGGAAACAAACGCTAGCTCGCCTTACAAGAAACACACTCTGCTTTTGAGAAAAGAGCACTCTTCTACTCTACTGTGTTTCCTATGGGGTCCGAACATTGAGCTTGCTCAGAACAAAAGAACTGTGCTTCCTACACACAGGGGCCATATCTAGTTCAACTATGCTTAGGAAACTGACAAGAACAGTAGCTCCACTTCAGTCCAATGCACTGTACTTGCTTTGAACAGACGCCAGTGCTATTTGCCCTGTGTATGACAATGGGAGCACAATAGTGACTCTTCTTACCAGAAAACAACTCTTGCTCGTAGGACCAGAAACTGCATGGGTTTCAACTCCATTTCTGACTGGAAAACAAACACTAGCTCGCGTTACAAGAAACACACTCTCCTTTTGAGAAAAGAGCACTCCTCTACTCTAATGTGTTTCCTATGGGGTCCGAATAGTGAGCTTGCTCAGAACAAAAGAACTGTGCTTCCTACACACATGTTCCATACCTAGTACAACTCTGCTTAGGAAACTGACAAGAACAGTAGCTCTGCTTCAGTCCAATACACTGTACTTGCTGGGAACAGATGCGAGTGCTATTTGCACTGAGTATGGAAATGGGAGCGCAATAGTGACTTTCCTTACCAGAAAACAACTCTTGCTCGTAGGACCAAAAACTGCATGTGATTCAACTCCGTTTAGGACTGGGAAACAAATGCTAGCTCGCCTTAAAAGAAACACACTCTGCTTTTGAGAAAAGAGCACTCTTCTACTCTACTGTGTTTCCTATAGGGCCAGAACAGTGAGCTTGCTCAGAACAAAAGAACTGTGCTTCATACAAATACTGCCATATCTAGTTCAATTCTGCTTAGGAAACTGAAAAGAACAGTAGCTCCTGTTCAGTGCAATACACTGTACATTCTGGGAACAGACGCCAGTGCTATTGGCCCAGTGTATGACAATGGGAGCACAATAGTGACTCTTATTACCAGAAAACAACTCTTGCTCGTAGGACAAGAAACTGCATGTGATTCAACTCCATTTAGGACTGGGAAACAAACGCTAGCTCACGTAACAAGAAACACACTCTGCTTTTGAGAAAAGAGCACTCTTCTAATCGACTGTGTATCCTATGGGGTCCGAACAGTGAGCTTGCTCAGAACAAAAGAACTGGGCTTCCTACACACACGGGCCATATCTAGTTCAACTCTGCTTATGAAACTGACAAGAACAGTAGCTCCGCTTCAGTCCAATACACTGTACTTGCTGGGAACAGATGCGAGTGCTATTTACACTGTATATGGCAATGGGAGTACAACAGTGAGTTATTACCAGAAAACAACTCTTGCTCGTAGGACAAAAACCTGCATGTGATTCAACTCCATTTAGGACTGGGAAACAAACACTAGCTCGCCTTACAAGAAACACACTCTGCTTTTGAGAAAAGAGCACTCTTCTACTCTACTGTGTTTCCTATGGGGTCCGAACATTGAGCTGGCTCAGAACAAAAGAACTGTGCTTCCTACACACACGGGCCATATCTAGTTCAACTCTGCTTAGGAAACTGACAAGAACAGTAGCTCCACTTCAGTCCAATACACTGTACTTGCTGGGAACAGACGCGAGTGCTATTGGCACTGTGTATGGCAATGGGAGCACAATAGTGACTTTCCTTACCAGAAAACAACTCTTGCTTGTAGGACCAGAAACTGCATGGGATTCAACTCCATTTCTGACTGGGAAACAAACACTAGCTCGCCTTACAAGAAAGACTCTCTGATTTTGAGAAAAGAGCTCTCTTCTCCTCTACTGTGTTTCCTATGGGGTCCGAATAGTGAGCTTGCTCAGAACAAAAGAACTGTGCTTCCTACACACAGGGGCCATATCTAGTTCAACTCTGCTTAGGAAACTGACAAGAACAGTAGCTCCGCTTCAGTCCAATACACTGTATTTGCTGGGAACAGACACGAGTGCTATTTGTACTGTGTATGTAAAAGGGAGCGCAATAGTGACTTTCCTTACCAGAAAACAACTCTTGGTCGTAGGACAAAAATCTGCATGTGATTCAACTCCATTTAGGACTGGGAAACAAACGCTATCTCGCCTTACAAAAAACACACTCTGCTTTTGAGAAAAGAAAACTCTTCTACTCTACTGTGTTTCCTATGGGGTCTGATCAGTGAGCTTGCTCAGAACAAAAGAACTGTGCTTCCTACACACAGGGGCCAAATCTAGTTCAACTCTGCTTAGGAAACTGACAAGAACAGTAGCTCCTCTTCAGTCGAATACACTGTACTAGCTGGGAACAGACGCGAGTGCTATTTACCCTGTGTATGGCAATAGGAGCACAATAGTCACTCTTCTTATCAGAAAACAACCCTTAATCATAGGACAAGAAACTGCATGGGATTCAACTCCATTTCTGACTGGGAAACAAACACTAGCTCGCCTTACAAGAAACACACTCTGCTTTTGAGAAAAGAGCACTCTTCTATTCTACTGTGTTTCTTTTGGGGTCCGAACAGTGAGCTTGCTCAGAAGAAAAGAACTGTGCTTCCTACAAATATGGCCATATCTAGTTCAATTCTGCTTAGGAAACTTAAAAGAACAGTAGATCCTCTTCAGTCCAATACACTGTACATGCTGGGAACAGACGCCACGCTATTTGCCCTCTGTATGACAATGAGAGCACAATAGTGACTCTTCTTACCAGAAAACAACTCTTGCTCGTAGGACCAGAAACTGTATGTGATTCAACTCCATTTAGGACTGGAAAACAAACGCCAGCTCTCCTTACAAGAAACACACTCTGCTTTTGAGAAAAGAGCACTCTTCTACTCTACTGTGTATCCTATGGGGTCGGAACAGTGAGCTTGCTCAGAACAAAAGAACTGTGCTTCCTACACACAGGGGCCATATCTAGTTCAACTCTCCTTAGGAAACTGACAAGAACGGTAGCTCCTCTTCAGTCCAATACACTGTACTAGCTGGGAACAGACGCGAGTGCTATTTGCACTGTGTATGGCAATAGGAGCACAATAGTGACTCTTCTTATCAGAAAACAACTCTTGCTCATAGGACCAGAAACTGCATGGAATTCAACTCCATTTCTGACTGGGAAACAAACACTAGCTCGCCTTACAAGAAAGACACTCTGATTTTGAGAAAAGAGCACTCTTCTACTCTACTGTGTTTCCTATAGGGTCCGAATAGTGAGCTTGCTCAGAACAAAAGAACTGTGCTTCCTAAACACACGGGCCATATCTAGTTCAACTCTGCTTAGGAAACTGACAAGAACAGTAGCTCCGCTTCAGTCCAATACACTGTACTTGCTGGGAACAGACACGAGGGCTATTTGCACTGTGTATGTAAATGGGAGCGCAATAGTGACTTTCCTTACCAGAAAACAACTCTTGGTCGTAGGACAAAAAACTGCATGTGATTCAACTCCATTTCTGACTGGAAAACAAACAGTAGCTAGCGTTACAAGAAACACACTCTCCTTTTGAGAAAAGAGGACTCTTCTACTCTAATGTGTTTCCTATGGGCTCCGAATAGTGAGCTTGCTCAAAACAAAAGAACTGTGCTTCCTACACACATGGTCCATATCTAGTACAACTCTACTTAGGAAACTGACAAGAACAGTAGCTCTGCTTCAGTCAAATACACTGTACTTGCTGGGAACAGATGCGAGTGCTATTTGCACTGAGTATGGAAATGGGAGCACAATAGTGACTTTCCTTACCAGAAAACAACTCTTGCTCGTAGGACCAAAAACTGCATGTGATTCAACTCCGTTTAGGACTGGGAAACAAATGCTAGCTCGCCTTAAAAGAAACACACTCTGCTTTTGAGAAAAGAGCACTCTTCTACTCTACTGTGTTTCCTATAGGGCCAGAACAGTGAGATTGCTCAGAACAAAAGAACTGTGCTTCATACAAATACTGCCATATCTAGTTCATTTCTGCTTAGGAAACTGAAAAGAACAGTAGCTCCTGTTCAGTGCAATACACTGTACATTCTGGGAACAGACGCCAGTGCTATTTGCCCTGTGTATGACAATGGGAGCGCAATAGTGACTCTTATTACCAGAAAACAACTCTTGCTCATAGGACAAGAAACTGCATGTGATTCAACTCCATTTAGGACTGGGAAACAAACGCTAGCTCACGTAACAAGAAACACACTCTGCTTTTGAGAAAAGAGCACTCTTCTAATCGACTGTGTATCCTATGGGGTCCGAACAGTGAGCTTGCTCAGAACAAAAGAACTGGGCTTCCTACACACACGGGCCATATCTAGTTCAACTCTGAATAGGAAACTGACAAGAACAGTAGCTCCGCTTCAGTCCAAAACACTGTACTTGCTGGGAACTGATGCGAGTGCTATTTATACTGTGTATGGCAATGGGAGTGCAACAGTGACTTCATTACCAGAAAACAACTCTTGCTCATAGGACCAGAAACTGCATGTGATTCAACTCCATTTAGAACTGGGAAACAAACGCTAGCTCGCCTTACAAGACACACCCTCTGCTTTTGAAAAAAGAGCTATCTTCTACTCTACTGTGTTTCCTATGGGGTCCGAACATTGAGCTTGCTCAGAACAAAAGAACTGTGCTTCCTACACACACGGGCCATATCTAGTTCAACTCTGCTTAGGAAACTGACAAGAACAGTAGCTCCTCTTCTGTCCAATACACTGTACTTGCTGGGAACAGACGCGAGTGCTATTGGCACTGTGTATGGCAATGGGAGCGCAATAGTGACTTTCCTTACCAGAAAACAACTCTTGCTCGTAGGACCAGAAACTGCATGTGATTCAGGTCCATTTAGGACTGCGAAACAAATGCTAGCTCGCCTTACAAGAAACACACTCTGCTTTTGAGAAAAGAGCATTCTTCTACTCTACTGTGTTTCCTATGGGGTCCGAACAGTGAGATTGCTCAGAACAAAAAACTGTGCTTCCTACACACACGGACCATATGTAGTTCAACTCTGCTTAGGAAACTGACAAGAACAGTAGCTCCTATTCAGTCCAATACACTGTACTTGCTGGGAACAGACACGAGTGCTATTTGCACTGTGTATGGCAATAGGAGCACAATAGTGACTCTTCTTATCAGAAAACAACTCTTGCTCATAGGACCAGAAACTGCATGGAATTCAACTCCATTTCTGACTGGGAAACAAACACTAGCTCGCCTTACAAGAAAGACACTCTGATTTTGAGAAAAGAGCACTCTTCTACTCTACTGTGTTTCCTATGAGGTCCGAATAGTGAGCTTTCTCAGAACAAAAGAACTGTGCTTCCTACACACACGGACCATATGTAGTTCAACTCTGCTTAGGAAACTGACAAGAACAGTAGCTCCTATTCAGTCCAATACACTGTACTTGTTGGGAAAAGACGCGAGTGCTATTTGCACTGTGTATGTAAATGGGAGCGCAATAGTGACTTTCCTTACCAGAAAACACCTCTTGCTCGTAGGACCAGAAACTGCATGGGATTAAACTCCATTTCTGACTGTGAAACAAACACTAGCTCGCCTTACAAGAAACATACTCTGCTTTTGAGAAAAGAGCACTCTTCTACTCTACTGTGTTTCCTATAGGGCCAAACAGTGAGCTTGCTCAGAACAAAAGAACTGTGCTTCATACAAATACTGCCATATCTAGTTCATTTCTGCTTAGGAAACTGACAAGAACAGTAGCTCCTGTTCAGTCCAATACACTGTACATGCTGGGAACAGATGCCAGAGCTATTTGCCCTGTGTATTACAATGGGAGCGCAATAGTGACTCTTCTTACCAGAAAACAACTCTTGCTCGTAGGACAAGAATCTGCATGTGATTCAACTCCATTTAGGACTGGGAAACAAACGCTAGCTCGCCTAACAAGAAACACACTCTGCTTTTGAGAAAAGAGCACTCTTCTACTCTACTGTGTTTCCTATGGGGTCCGAACAATGAGCTTGCTCAGAACAAAAGAAATGTGCTTCCTACACACACGGGCCATATCTAGTTCAACTCTGCTTAGGAAACTGACAAGAACGGTAGCTCCTCTTCAGTCCAATACACTGTACTAGCTGGGAACAGACGCGAGTGCTATTTGCCCTGTGTATGGCAATAGGAGCACAATAGTGACTCTTCTTATCAGAAAACAACTCTTACTCATAGGACAAGAAACTGCATGGGATTCAACTCCATTTCTGACTGGGAAACAAACACTAGCTCGCCTAACAAGAAACACACTCTGCTTTTGAGAAAAGAGCACTCTTCTACTCTACTGTATTTCCTATGGGTCCGAATAGTGAGCTTTCTCAGAACAAAAGAACTGTGCTTCCTACACACAGGGGCCATAACTAGTTCAACTCTGCTTCGGAAACTGACAAGAACAGTAGCTCCGCTTCATTCCAATACACTGTACTTCCTGGGAACAGACGCGAGTGCTATTTGCACTGTGTATGGAAATGGAAGCGCAACAGTGACTTTCCTTACCAGAAAACACCTCTTGCTCATAGGACCAGAAACTGCATGGGATTCAACTCCATTTCTGACTGGGAAACAAACACTAGCTCGCCTTACAAGAAACACACTCTGCTTTTGAGGAAAGAGCACTCTTCTACTCTACTGTGTTTCCTATGGGGTCCGAACAGTGAGCTTGCTCAGAACAAAAGCAATGTGCTTCCTACGTACACGGGCCATATCTAGTTCAACTCTGCTTAGGAAACTGACAAGAATAGAAGCTCCTCTTCAGTCCAGTACACTGTACTTGCTGGGAACAGATGCGAGTGCTATTTGCACTGTGTATGGCAATGGGAGCGCAATAGTGACTTTATTACCAGAAAACAACTCTTGCTCATAGGACCAGAAACTGCATGGGATTCAACTCCATTTCTGACTGGGAAACAAACACTAGCTCGCCTTATAAGAAACACACTCTGCTTTTGAGAAAAGAGCACTCTTCTGCTCTACTGTGTTTCCTATGGGGTCCTAACAGTGAGCTTGCTCAGAACAATAGAACAGTGCTTCCTACACACACGGGCCATATCTAGTTCAACTCTGCTTAGGAAACTGACAAGAACGGTAGTTCTTCTTCAGTCCAATACACTGTACTAGCTGGGAACAGACGCGAGTCCTATTTGTACTGTGTATGGCAATAGGAGCGCAATAGTGACTCTTCTTATCAGAAAACACCTCTTGTTCGTAGGACCAGAAACTGCATGGGATTCAACTCCATTTCTGACTGGAGAACAAACACTAGCTCGCCTTACAAGAAACACACTCTGCTTTTGAGAAAAGAGCACTATTCTATTCTTCTGTGTTTCTATATGGTCCGAACAGTGAGCTTGCTGAGAACAAAAGAACTGTGCTCCCTATACATGGGGCCATATGTAGTTCAACTCTGCTTAGGAAACTGACAAGAACAGTAGCTGCGCTTCAGTCCAATACACTGTACTTCCTGGGAACAGACGCGAGTGCTCTTTGCACTGTGTATGGCAATGGGAGTGCAATAGTGACTTTTCTTACCAGAAAACAACTCTTGCTCGTAGGACCAAAAAGTGCATGTGATTCAACTCCATTTAGGACTGGGAAACAAACGCTAGCTCGCCTTACAAGAAACACACTCTGCTTTTCAAAAAGAGCACTCTTCAACTCTACTGTGTTTCCTATAGGGCCAGAACAGTGAGTTTGCTCAGAACAAAAGAACTGTGCTTCCTACAAATAAGGCCATATCTAGTTCTATTCTGCTTAGGAAACTGACAAGAACAGTAGATCCTCTTCAGTCCAATACACTGTACATGCTGGGAACAGACGCCACTGCTATTTTCCTGTGTATGAAAATGGGAGTGCAATAGTGACTCTTCTTACCAGAAAACAACTCTTGCTCTTAGGACCAGAAACTGGATGTGATTCAACTCCATTTAGGACTGGGAAACAAACGCTAGCTCTCCTTACAAGAAACACACTCTGCTTTTGAGAAAAGAGCACTCTTCTACTCTACTGTGTTTCCTATGGGGTCCGAACAGTGAGCTTGTTCAGAACAATAGAACTGTGCTTCCTACACACAGGGGCCATATCTAGTTCAACTCTGCTTAGGAAACTGACAAGAACAGAAGCTCCTCTTCAGTTCAATACACTGTACTGGCTGGGAACTGATGCGAGTGCTATTTGCACTGTGTATGGAAATGGGAGCGCAATAGTGACTTTCCTTACCAGAAAACAACTCTTGCTGGTAGGACCAGAAACTGCATGGGATTCAACTCCATTTAGGACTGGGAAACAAACGCTAGCTCGCCTTACAAGAAACACACTCTGCTTTTGAGAAAAGAGCACTCTTCTACTCTACTGTGTTTCCTATAGGGCCAGAACAGTGAGTTTGCTCAGAACAAAAGAACTGTGCTTCCTACAAATACGGCCATATCTAGTTCAATTCTGCTTAGGAAACTGACAAGAACAGTAGCTCCTCTTCAGTCCAATACACTGTACATGCTGGGAACAGACGCCAGTGCTATTTGCCCTGTGTCTGACAATGGGAGCGCAGTAGTGACTTTCCTTACCAGAAAACAACTCTTGCTCGTAGGACCAAAAACAGGGTGTGATTCAACTCCATTTAGTACTGGGAAACAAACGCTAGCTTGCCTTACAAGAAACACACTCTGCTTTTGAGAAAAGAGCACTCTTCTGCTCTACTGTGTTTCCTATGGGGTCCGAACAGTGAGCTTGCTCAGAACAAAAGAACTGTGCTTCCTACACACACGGGCCATATCTAGTTCAACTCTGCTTAGGAAACTGACAAGAACGGTAGCTCCTCTTCAGTCCAATACACTGTACTAGCTGGGAACAGAAGCGAGTCCTATTTGTACTGTGTATAGAAATAGGAGCGCAACAGTGACTCTTCTTATCAGAAAACACCTCATCCTCGTAGGAACAAAAACTAAATGGGATTCAACTCCATTTCTGACTGGGGAACAAACACTAGCTCGCCTTACAAGAAAAACACTCTGCTTTTGAGAAAAGAGCACTCTTCTACTCTACTGTGTTTCCTATGTGGTCCGAACAGTGAGCTTGCTCAGAACAAAAGAACTGTGCTTCCTACACACATGGGCCATATCTAGTTCAACTCTGCTTAGGAAACTGACAAGAACAGTAGCTCCTCTTCAGTCCAATACACTGTACTTGCTGTGAACAGACGCGAGTGCTATTTGCAGTGTGTATGGCAAAGGGAGCGCAATAGTGACTTTCCTTACCAGAAAACAACTCTTGCTCGTAGGACCAAAAACTGCGTGTGATTCAACTCCATTTAGGACTGGGAAACAAACGCTAGCTCGCCTTACAAGAAACACACTCTGCTTTTGAGAAAAGAGCAGTCTTCTATTCTACTGTGGTTCATATGGGGTCCGAACATTGAGCTTGCTCAGAACAAAAGAACTGGTCTTCCTACACACATGGGCCATATCTAGTTCAACTCTGCTTAGGAAACTGACAAGAACAGTAGCTCCTCTTCAGTCCAATACACTGTACTTGCTGGGAACAGACGCGAGTGCTATTTGCACTGGTATGGCAATGGGAGCACAATGGTGACTTTGATTACAAGAAAACAAGTCTTGCTCATAGGACCAAAAACTGCATGTGATTCAACTCCATTTAGGACTGGGAAACAAACGCTAGCTTGCCTTACAAGAAACACACTCTGCTTTTGAGAAAAGAGCAGTCTTCTATTCTACTGTGGTTCATATGGGCACCGAACATTGAGCTTACTCAGAACAAAAGAAATGTGCTTCCTACACACACGGGACATATGTAGTTTAACTCTGCTTAGGAAACTGACAAGAACAGTAGCTCCTCTTCAGTCCAATACACTGTACTAGCTGGGAACAGACGCGAGTCCTATTTGTACTGTGTATAGAAATAGGAGCGCAATAGTGACTCTTCTTATCAGAAAACACCTCTTCCTCGTAGGAACAAAAACTGCATGGGATTCAACTCCATTTCTGACTGGGGAACAAACACTAGCTCACTTTACAAGAAACACACTCTGCTTTTGAGAAAAGAGCACTCTTCTACTCTTCTGTGTTTCCTATGTGGTCCGAACAGTGAGCTTGCTCAGAACAAAAGAACTGTGCTTCCTACACACAGGGGCCATATCTAGTTCAACTCTGCTTAGCAAACTGACAAGAACAGTAGCTCCGCTTCAGTCCAATACACTGTACTTCCTGGGAACAGATGCGAGTGCTATTTGCACTGTGTATGGAAATGGGAGCGCAATAGTGACTTTCCTTAGCAGAAACAACTCTTGCTCGTAGTACCAAAAACTGCATGTGATTCAACTCCATTTAGGACTGGGAAGCAAACGCTAGCTCTCCTTACAAGAAACACACTCTGCTTTTGAGAAAATAGCACTCTTCTACTCTACTGTGTTTCCTAAAGGGCCAGAACAGTGAGTTTGCTCAGAACAAAATTACTGAGCTTCCTACAAATACGGCCATATCTAGTTCAATTCTGCTTAGGAAACTGACAAGAACAGTAGCTCCTCGTCAGTCCAATACACTGTACTTGCTGGGAACAGATGCGAGTGCTATTTGTCCTGTGTATGGCAATGGCAGCGCAATAGTGACTCTTCTTACCAAAAAACAACTCTTGCTCGTAGGACTAGAAACTGCATGTGATTCAACTCCATTTAGGACTGGGAAACAAACGCTAGCTCGCCTTACAAGAAACACACTCTGCTTTAGAGAAAAGAGCACTCTTCTACTCTACTGTGTTTCTTATATGGCCATAACAGTGAGCTTGGTCAGAACAAAAGAACTGTGCTTCCTACACACGGGCCATAACTAGTTCAACTCTGCTTAGGAAACTGACAAGAACAGTAGCTCCTCTTCAGTCCGAAACACTGTACTTGCTGGGAACTGACGCGAGTGCTATTTGCACTGTGTATGGCAATGGGAGCACAATAGTGACTTGTCTTACCAGAAAACAACTCTTGCTCGTTGGACAAAAAACTGCATGTGACTCAACTCCATTTAGGACTGGGAAACAAACGCTAGCTCGACTTCCAAAAAACACACTCTGCTTTTGAGAAAAGAGCACTCTTCTACTCTACTGTGTTTCCTATGTGTTCCGAACAGTGAGCTTGCTCAGAACAAAAAAAAACTGTGCTTCTTACACACACGGCCATATCTAGTTCAAGTCTGTTTGGAACCTGACAAGAACAGTAGATCCTCTTCAGTCCAATACAGTGTACTTGCTATGAACAGACGCCAGTGCAATTTGTCCTGTGTATGTCAATGACAGCGCAATAGTGACTCTTCTTACCAGAAAACAACTATTGCTCGTAGGACCAGAAACTGCATGTGATTCAACTCCATTTAGGACTGGGAAACAAACTCTAGCTCGCTTTACAAGAAACACACTTTGCTTTTGAGAAAAGAGCACTCTTCTACTCTACTGTGTTTTATATGGGGTCCGAACAGTGAGCTTGCTCAGAACAAAAGAACTGTGCTTCCTACACACACGGGCCATATCTAGTTCAACTCTGCTTAGGAAACTGACAAGAACACTAGCTCCTCTTCAGTCCAATACACTGTACTTTCGGGGAACAGACGCGAGTGCTATTTGCACTGTGTATGACAATTGGAGCACAATAGTGACTTGTCTTACCAGAAAACAACACTTGCTCTTAGGACAAAAAACTGCATGTGACTCAACTCCATTTAGGACTGGGAAACAAACGCTAGCTCGACTTCCAAGTAACACACTCTGCTTTTGAGAAAAGAGCACTCTTCTACTCTACTGTGTTTCCTATGTGTTCCGAACAGTGAGCTTCCTCAGAACAAAAAAACTGTGCTTCCTACACACACGGCCATATCTAGTTCAATTCTGCTTAGGAACCTGGCAAGAACAGTAGATCCTCTTCAGTCCATTACACTGTACTTGCTGGGAACAGACGCCAGTGCTATTTGTCCTGTGTATGGCAATGGCAGAGCAACAGTGACTCTTGTTACCATAAAACAACTCTTGCTCGTAAGACTAGAAACTCCATGTGATTCAACTCCATTTAGGACTGGGAAACAAACTTTAGCTCGCCTTACAAGAAACACACTCTGCTTTAGAGAAAAGAAAACTCTTCTACTCTACTGTGTTTCCTATAGGGCCAGAACAGTGAGCTTGCTCAGAACAAAAAAACTGTGCTTCCTACACACACGGCCATATCTAGTTCAAGTCTGCTTAGGAACCTGACAAGAACAGTAGATCCTATTCAGTCCAATACACTGTATTGCTGGGAACAGACGCGAGTGCTATTTGTCCTGTGTATGTCAATGGCAGCGCAATAGTGACTCTTCTTACCAAAAAACAACTCTTGCTCCTAGGACCAGAAACTGCATGTGATTCATCTCCATTTAGGACTGGGAAACAAACTCTAGCTCGCTTTACAAGAAACACACTCTGCTTTTGAGAAAAGAGCACTCTTCTACTCTACTGTGTTTCCTATAGGGCCAGAACAGTGAGCTTGCTCAGAAAAAAAGAACTGTGCTTCCTACACACACAGACCATATCTAGTTCAACTCTGCTTAGGAAAGTGAGAAGAACAGTAGCTCCTCTTCAGTCCAATACACTGTACTTGCTGGGAACAGATGGGAGGGCTATTTGCACTGAGTATGGCAATGGGAGCGCAATAGTGACTTTCCTTACCAGAAAACAACTCTTGCTCGTAGGACCAGAAACTGCATGTGATTCCACTCCATTTAGGACTGGGAAGCAAATGCTAGCTCGCCTTACAAAAACAAACTCTGCTTTAGAGAAAAGAGCACTCTTCTACTCTACTGTGTTTCCTATGGGGTCCAAAGAGTGAGCTTGCTCAGAACAAAATAACTGTGCTTCCTACACACACGGACCATATCTAGTTCAACTCTGCTTAGGAAACTGACAAGAACAGTAGCTTCTATTCAGTCCAATACACTGTACTTGCTGGGAAAAGACGCGAGTGCTATTTGCCTTGTGTAGGGCAATGGGAGCGCAATAGTGACTTTCCTTATCAGAAAACAACTCTTGCTCGTAGGACCAGAAACTGCATGTGATTCAACTCCATTTAGGAGAAGGAAACAAACGCTAGCTCGCCTTACAAAAACACACTCTGCTTTGAGAAAAGAGCACTCTTCTACTCTACTGTGTTTCCTATGGTGTCCGAACATTGAGCTTGCTCAGAACAAAAGAACTGTGCTTCCTACACACATGGCCATATCTAGTTCAATTCTGCTTAGGAACCTGACAAGAACAGTAGATACTCTTCAGTCCAATACACTGTACGTGCTGGGAACAGACGCCAGTGCTATTTGTCCTGTGTATGGCAATGGCAGCACAATAGTGACTCTTCTTACCATAAAAAAACTCTTGCTCGTAGGACCAGAAACTGCATGTGATTCAACTCCATTTAGGACTGGGAAACAAAAGCTAGCTCACCTTACAGAAACACACTCTGCTTTAGAGAAAAGAGCACTCTTCTACTCTACTGTTTTTCCTATAGGGCCAGAACAGTGAGAATGCTCAGAACAAAGAACTGTGATTCCTACACACGAGCCATATCTATTTCAACTCTGCTTAGGAAACTGACAGGAACAGTAGCTCCTCTTCAGTCCGACACACTGTACTTGCTGGGAACAGACGCGAGTGCTATTTGCACTGTGTATGGCAATGGGAGCGCAATACTGACTTTCCTTTCCAGAAAACCACTCTTGCTCATAGGACCAGAAACTGCATGTGATTCAACTCCATTTAGGACTGGGAAACAAATGCTAGCTCGCCTTACATGAAACACACTCTGCTTTTGATTAAAGAGCACTCTTCTACTCTACTGTGTTTCCTATGAGGTCCGAACAGTGAGCTTGCTCAGAACAAAAGAACTGTGCTTCCTACACACACGGGTCATATCTAGTTCAACTCTGCTTAGGAAACTGACAAGAACAGTAGCTCCTCTTCAGTCCAATACACTGTACTTGCTGGCAAAAGGCGCATGTGCTATTTGCACTGTGTATGTCAATGAAAGCACAATAGTGACTTTCCTTACCAGAAAACAACTCTTGCTCATAGGACTAGAAACTGCATGTGATTTCACTCCATTTAGGACTGGGAAACAAATGCTAGCTCGTCTTACAAGAAACACACTCTGCTTTAGAGAAAATAGCACTCTTCTACTCTACTGTGTTTCCTATGGGGTCCAAACAGTGAGCTTGCTCAGAATAAAAGAACTGTGCTTAATACACACACGGACCACATCTAGTTCAACTCTGCTTAGGAAACTGACAAGAACAGTAGCTCCTATTCAGTCCAATACACTGTACTTGCTGGGAAAAGACGCGAGTGCTATTTGCCTTGTGTAGGGCAATGGGAGCGCAATAGTGACTTTCCATACCAGAAAACAACTCTTGTTCGTAGGACCAGAAACTGCTTGTGATTCAACTCCATTTAGGACTGGGAAACAAACTCTAGCTCGCTTTACAAATAACACACTCTGCTTTTGAGAAAAGAGCACTCTTCAACTCTACTGTGTTTCCTATAGGGCCAGAACAGTGAGCTTGCTCAGAATAAAAGAACTGTGCTTCATACAAATACAGCCATATCTAGTTCAATTCTGCTTAGGAAACTGAAAAGAACAGTAGATCCTCTTTAGTCCAATACACTGTACATGCTGGGAACAGATGCCAGTGCTATTTGCCCTGTGTATGACAATGGGAGCACAATAGTGACTCTTCTTACCAGAAAACAACTCTTGCTTGTAGGACAATAAACTGCATGTGTTTCAACTCCATTTAGGACTGGGAAACAAACGCTAGCTCGCCTTACAAGAAACACACTCTGCTTTTGAGAAAAGAGCACTCTTCTACTCGACTGTTTTTCCTATGGTGTCCGAACAGTGAGTTTGCTCAGAAAAAAAGAACTGTGCTTTCTACACACAGGGGCCATATGTATTCAACTCTGCTTAGGAAACTGACAAGAACAGTAGCTCCGCTTCAGTCCAATACACTCTACTTGCTGGGAACAGATGTGAGTGCTATTTGCACTGTGTATGGAAATGGGAGCGCAATAGTGACTTTCCTTACCAGAAAACAACTCTTGCTGGTAGGACCAGAAACTGCATGGGATTCAACTCCATTTAGGACTGGGAAACAAACGCTAGCTCGCCTTACAAGAAACACACTCTGCTTTTGAGAAAAGAGCACTCTTCTACTCTACTGTGTTTCCTATAGGGCCAGAACAGTGAGTTTGCTCAGAACAAAAGAACTGTGCTTCCTACAAATACGGCCATATCTAGTTCAATTCTGCTTAGGAAACTGACAAGAACAGTAGATCATCTTCAGTCCAATACACTGTACATGCTGGGAACAGACGCAAGTGCTATTTGCCCTGTGTCTGACAATGGGAGTGCAATAGTGACTTTCCTTACCAGAAAACAACTCTTGCTCGTAGGAACAAAAACAGGATGTGATTCAACTCCATTTAGTACTGGGAAATAAACGCTAGCTTGCCTTACAAGAAACACACTCTGCTTTTGAGAAAAGAGCACTCTTCTGCTCTACTGTGTTTCCTATGGGTTCCGAACAGTGAGTTTGCTCAGAACAAAAGAACTGTGCTTCCTACACACACGGGCCATATCTAGTTCAACTCTGCTTAGGAAACTGACAAGAACGGTAGCTCCTCTTCAGTCCAATACACTGTACTAGCTGGGAACAGACGCGAGTCCTATTTGTACTGTGTATAGAAATAGGAGCGCAATAGTGACTCTTCTTATCAGAAAACACCTCTTCCTCGTAGGAACAAAAACTGCATGTGATTCAACTCCATTTAGGACTGGGAAGCAAACGCTAGCTCTCCTTACAAGAAACACACTCTGCTTTTGAGAAAAGAGCACTCTTCTACTCTACTGTGTTTCCTATAGGGCCAGAACAGTGAGTTTGCTCAGAACAAAATTACTGTGCTTCCTACAAATACGGCCATATCTAGTTCAATTCTGCTTAGGAAACTGACAAGAACAGTAGCTCCTCTTCAGTCCAATACACTGTACTTGCTGGGAACAGATGCGAGTGCTATTTGTCCTGTGTATGGCAATGGCAGCGCAATAGTGACTCTTCTTACCAAAAAACAACTCTTGCTCGTAGGACTAGAAACTGCATGTGATTCAACTCCATTTAGGACTGGGAAACAAACGCTAGCTCGCCTTACAAGAAACACACTCTGCTTTAGAGAAAAGAGCACTCTTCTACTCTACTGTGTTTACTATATGGCCATAACAGTGAGCTTGGTCAGAACAAAAGAACTGTGCTTCCTACACACGGGCCATAACTAGTTCAACTCTGCTTAGGAAACTGACAAGAACAGTAGCTCCTCTTCAGTCCGAAACACTGTACTTGCTGGGAACTGACGTGAGTGCTATTTGCACTGTGTATGGCAATGGGAGCACAATAGTGACTTTCCTTACCAGAAAACAGCTATTGCTCATAGAACCAGAAACTGCATGTGATTCAACTCCATTTAGGACTGGGATACAAATGCTACCTCGCCTTACATGAAACACACTCTGCTTTTGAGAATAGAGCACTCTTCTACTCTACTGTGCTTCCTATATGGTCCGAACAGTGAGCTTGCTCAGAACAAAAGAACTGTGCTTCCTACACACACCGGCCATATCTAGTTCAACTCTGCTTAGGAAACTGAGAAGAACAGTAGCCCCTTTTCAGTCCAAGACACTGTACTGTCGGCGAACAGACGCATGTGCTATTTGCACTGTGTATGCCAAAGGGAGCACAATAGTGACTTTCCTTACCAGAAAACAACTCTTGCTCGTAGGACTAGAAACTTCATGTGATTCCACTCCATTTAGGAATGGGAAACAAATGCTAGCTCGCCTTACAAGAAACACACTCTGCTTTAGAGAAAATAGCACTCTTCTACTCTACTGTGTTTCCTATGGGGTCCAAACAGTGAGCTTGCTCAGAACAAAAGAACTGTGCTTAATACACACACGGACCACATCTAGGTCAACTCTGCTTAGGAAACTGACAAGAACAGTAGCTCCTATTCAGTCCAATACACTGTACTTGCTGGGAAAAGACACGAGTGCTATTTGCCTTGTGTAGGGCAATGGGAGCGCAATAGTGACTCTTCTTACCAGAAAATACTCTTGTTCGTAGGACCAGAAACTGCATGTGATTCAACTCCATTGAGGACTGGGAAACAAACTCTAGTTCGCTTTACAAGAAACACACTCTGCTTTTGAGAAAAGAGCACTCTTCTACTCTACTGTGTTTCCTATAGGGCCAGAACAGTGAGCTTGCTCAGAACATAAGAACTGTGCTTCCTACACACACGGGCCATATCTAGTTCAACTCTGCTTAGGAAAC
>NW_026737854.1:0-31000 GCF_949786415.1 Peromyscus eremicus
ACAGTGAGCTGGCTCAGAACAAAAAAACTGTGCTTCCTACACACACGGCTATATCTAGTTCAATTCTGTTTAGGAAACTGACAAGAACAGTAGATTCCCTTCAGTCCAATACACTGTACATGCTGGGAACAGACGCCAGTGCTACTTGCACTGTGTATGACAATGGGAGCACAATAGTGACTCTTCTTACCAGAAAACAGCTCTTGCTCGTAGGACCAGAAACTGCATGTGATTCAACTCCATTTAGGACTGGGAAACAAACGCTAGCTCACCATACAAGAAACACACTCTTCTTCTTGAGTAACGTACACTCTTCAACTCTACTGTGATTTCTATCGGGTCCGAACTGTGAGGTTGCTGAGAACAAAAAAACTGTTCTTCCTACACAATCGTGCCATATCTAATTCAACTCTTCTGGCCAGAACAGTGAGCTTGCTCAGAACAAAAGAACTGTGCTTCCTACACACACGGCCATATCTAGGTCAACTCTGCTTAGGAAACTGTCAAGAACAGTAGATCCTCTTCAGTCCAATACAGTGTACATGCTGGGAACAGACGCCAGGGCTATTTGCCCTGTGTATGACAATGGGAGCGCAATAGTGACTCTTCTTACCAGAAAACAACTCTTGCTCATAGGACCAGAAACTGCATGTGATTCAACTCCATTTAGGACTGGGAAACAAACGCTAGCTCGCCTTACAAGAAACACACTCTGCTTTTGAGAAAAGAGCACTCTTCTACTCTACTGTGTTTCCTATGGGGTCCGAACAGTCAGCTTGCTCAGAACAAAAGAAAAGTGCTTCCTACACACGGGCTATATCTAGTTCAACTCTGCTTAGGAAACTGACAAAAACAGTAGATCCTCTTCAGTGCAATACACTGTACATGCTGGGAACAGACGCCAGTGCTATTTGCACTGTGTATGGCAATGGGAGCACAAGAGTGACTCTTCTTACCAGAAAACAACTCTTGCTCATAGGACCAGAAACTGCATGTGATTCAACTCTATTTAGGACTGGGAAACAAACGCTAGCTTGCCTTACAAGAAACACACTCTGCTTTTGAGAAAAGAGCAGTATTCTAATCTAATGTGTTTCCTATAGGGCCAGAACATTGAGCTTGCTCAGAACAAAAGAACTGTGCTTCCTACACACACAGGCAATATCTAGTTCAACTGTGCTTAGGAATCTGACAAGAACAGTAGCTCCTCTTCAGTCCAATACACTGTACTTGCTGGGAAAAGACACGTGTGCTATTTGCTCTGTGTATGAGAAAGCGAGCAAATAGTGTCTCTTCTCGTGGGACCAAAAACTTCATGCGATTCTTCTCCATTTAGGACTGGGATACAAACGCTAGCTCGTCTTACAAGAAACACACTCTGCTTTTGAGAAAAGAGCACTCTTCTACTCTACTGTGTTTCCTATAGGTCCAAAACAGTGAGCTTGCTCAAAACAAAAGAACTGTGCTTCATACACACACAGCCATATCTAGTTCAGTTCTGCTTAGGAAACTGACAAGAACAGTAGATCCTCTTCAGTCCAATACACTGTACATGCTGGGAACAGACACGAGTGCTATTTGTACTGTGTATGACAATGGGAGCACAATAGTGACTCTTCTTACCAGAAAACAACTCTTGCTCTTAGGACCAAAAACTGCATGTGACTCAACTCCATGTAGGACTGGGAAACACATGCTAGCTCTGCTCACAAGAAACACACTCTGCTTTTGAGAAAAGAGCACTCTTCTACTCTACAGTGTTTCCTCTATGGCCAGAACAGTGTGCTTGCTCAGAACAAAAGGACTGTGCTTCCTACACACACTGGCCATATCTAGTTCAACTATGCTTAGGAAACTGACAAGAACAGTAGCTTCTCTTCAGTCCAATACACTGTACTTGATGGGAACAGACGCGAGTCCTATTTGAACTGTGTGTGGCAATGGGAGCACAATAGTGACTCTTCTTACCAGAAAACAACTCTTGCTTGTAGGACCAAAAACTGCATGTGATTCAACTCCATTTAGGACTGGGAAACAAACGCTAGATTGCCTTACAAAAAACACTCTGCTTTTGAGAAAAGAGCACTCTTCTACTCTACTGTGTTTCCTATATGGCCAAAACAGTGAGCTTGCTCAAAAAAAAGAACTGTGCTTCCTACACACACGGTCTATATCTAGTTCAACTCTTCTTAGGAAACTGACAAGAACAGTAGGTCCTCTTCATTCCAATACACTGTACTTGCTGGGAACAGACGCGAGTGCTTTTTGCCCTGTGTATGACAGTGGGAGCACAATATTGACTCTTCTTATCATAAAACAATTCTTTCTCGTAGGACCAGAAACTGCATGTGAATCAACTCCCATTTAGGACTGGGAAACAAAGGCTAGCTCGCATTACAAGAAACACACTCTGCTTTTGAGAAAAGAGCACTCTTCTACTCTACTGTCTTTCCTATGGGTTCCGAACAGTGAGCTTGCTCAGAACAAAAGAACTGTGCTTCCTAAACACACGGCCATATCTAGTTCAACTCTGCCTAGGAAACTGACAAGAACAGTAGCTCCTCTTCAGTCCAATACACTGTACATGCTGGGAACAGATGCCAGTGCTATTTGCCCTGTGTATGACAGTGTGAGCACAATAGTGACTCTTCTTCCCAGAAAGCAACTCTTGCTCGTAGGACCAGAAAATGCATGTGATTCAACTCCCATTTAGGAATGGGAAACAAACGTTAGCTCGCCTTACAAGAAACACACTCTGCTTTTGAGAAAAGAGCACTCTTCTACTCTACTCTGTTTCCTATGTGGTCCGAACAGTGAGCTTGCTCAGAACAAAAGAACTGTGCTTCCTACACACACGGGCCATAAATAGTTTAACTCTGCTTAGGAAACTGACAAGAACAGTAGCTCCACTTCAGTCCAATACAGTGTACTTGCTCGGAACAGACGAGAGTGCTATTTGCACTGTGTATGGCAATGGGAGCACAATAGTGACTTTCCTTATCAGAAAAAAACTCTTACTCGTGGGACCAACAACTGCATGTGATTCAACTCCATTTAGGACTGGAAAACAAACGCTAGCTCGGCTTACAAGAAACATACTCTACTTTTGAGAAAAGAACACTCTTCTACTCTGCTGTGTTTCCTATAGGGCCAAAACAGTGAGCTGGCTCAGAACAAAAAAACTGTGCTTCCTACACACACGGCTATATCTAGTTCAATTCTGTTTAGGAAACTGACAAGAACAGTAGATTCCCTTCAGTCCAATACACTGTACATGCTGGGAACAGACGCCAGTGCTACTTGCACTGTGTATGACAATGGGAGCACAATAGTGACTCTTCTTACCAGAAAACAGCTCTTGCTCGTAGGACCAGAAACTGCATGTGATTCAACTCCATTTAGGACTGGGAAACAAACGCAAGCTCTCCTTACAAGAAACACACTCTGCTTTTTAGAAAAGAGCACTCTTCTACTCTAATGTGTTTCCTATGTGGTCCGAAAAGTGAGCTTGCTCAGAACAAAAGAACTGTGCTTCCTACACACAGGGGCCATATCTATTTACACATCTTAGAAAACTGACAAGAACAGTAGCTCCTCTTCAGTCCAATACACTGTACTGGCTGGGAACAGACGCGAGTGATATTTGCACTGTGTGTGGCAATGGGAGCACAATATTGACTTTCCTACCAGAAAACGACTCTTGCTCGTAGGACCAGAAACTGCATGTGATTCAACTCCATTTACAACTGGGAAACAAACGCTAGCTTGCCTTACAAGAAACACACTCTGCTTTTGAGAAACGATCACTCTTCTACTCTACTGTGTTTCATATAGGGCCAAAATAGTGAGCTTGCTCAGAACAAAAGAACTGTGCTTCATACACACACGACCATATCTAGTTCAACCCTGCTTAGGAAACTGACAAGAACAGTAGATCCTCTTAAGTCCAATACACTGTACATGCTCTGAACAGACGCCAGTGCTATTTGCCCTGTGTATGACAATGGGAGTGCAATAGTGACTCTTCTTACCAGAAAACAACTCTTGCTCGTAGGACCAGAAACTGCATGTGATTCAACTCCATTTAGGACTGGGAAACAAATACTAGCTCGCCTTACAAGAAACACACTCTGCTTTTGAGAAAAGAGCACTCTTCCACTATACATTTTTTCCTATTGGGCCACAAAAGTGAGCTTGCTCAGAACAAAAGAAATGTGCTTCCTACACACACGGCCATATCTAGTTAAACTCTGCTTAGGAAACTGACAAGAACAGTAGATCCTCTTCAGTCCAATACACTGTACTTACTGGGAACAGACGCCAGTGCTACTTGCCCTGTGTATGACAAAGGGAGCACAATAGTGACTCTTCTTACCAGAAAAGATCTCTTGCTCGTAGGAGCAGAAACAGCATGTTATTCAACTACATTTAGGACTGGGAAACAAATGCGTGGAGCCTTACAAGAAACACACTCTGCTTTTGAGAAAAGGGCACTCCTCTACTCTACTGTGTTTCCTATGGGGTCCGAACAGTGAGCTTGCTCAGAACAAAAAAACTGTGCTTCCTACATACAAGGGCCATATCTAGTTCAACTCTGCTTAGGAAACTGACAAGAACAGCAGCTCCTCTTCATTCCAATACACTGCACTTGCTGGGAACAGACGCGAGTGCTATTTGCACTGTGTATGGCAAAGGGAGCGCAATAGTGGCTTTCTTTACCAGAAAACAACTCTTGCTTGTGGGACCAAAAACTTCATGTGATTCAACTCCATTTAGGACTGGGAAACAAACGCTAGCTCGCCTTACAAGAAACACACTCTGCTTTTGAGAAAAGAGCACTCTTCTACTCTACTGTTTTTCCTATATGGCCAAAACAGTGAGCTTGCTCAGAACAAACGAACTGTGGTTCCTACACACACGGGCCATATCTAGTTCAAGTCTGCTTAGGAATCTGACAAGAACAATACATCCTCTTCAGTACAATACACTGTACTTGCTGAGATCAGACACGAGTGCTCTTGGCACTGTGCATGGCAATGGGAGCACAATAGTGACCTTCCTTACCAGAAAACAACTCTTGCTCGTGGGACCAACAACTGCATGTGATTCAACTCCATTTAGGACTGGAAAACAAACGCTAGCTCGGCTTACAAGAAACATACTCTACTTTTGAGAAAAGAACACTCTTCTACTCTGCTGTGTTTCCTATAGGGCCAAAACAGTGAGCTGGCTCAGAACAAAAAAACTGTGCTTCCTACACACACGGCTATATCTAGTTCAATTCTGTTTAGGAAACTGACAAGAACAGTAGATTCCCTTCAGTCCAATACACTGTACATGCTGGGAACAGACGCCAGTGCTACTTGCACTGTGTATGACAATGGGAGCACAATAGTGACTCTTCTTACCAGAAAACAGCTCTTGCTCGTAGGACCAGAAACTGCATGTGATTCAACTCCATTTAGGACTGGGAAACAAACGCAAGCTCTCCTTACAAGAAACACACTCTGCTTTTTAGAAAAGAGCACTCTTCTACTCTAATGTGTTTCCTATGTGGTCCGAAAAGTGAGCTTGCTCAGAACAAAAGAACTGTGCTTCCTACACACAGGGGCCATATCTATTTACACATCTTAGAAAACTGACAAGAACAGTAGCTCCTCTTCAGTCCAATACACTGTACTGGCTGGGAACAGACGCGAGTGATATTTGCACTGTGTGTGGCAATGGGAGCACAATATTGACTTTCCTACCAGAAAACGACTCTTGCTCGTAGGACCAGAAACTGCATGTGATTCAACTCCATTTACAACTGGGAAACAAACGCTAGCTTGCCTTACAAGAAACACACTCTGCTTTTGAGAAACGATCACTCTTCTACTCTACTGTGTTTCATATAGGGCCAAAATAGTGAGCTTGCTCAGAACAAAAGAACTGTGCTTCATACACACACGACCATATCTAGTTCAACCCTGCTTAGGAAACTGACAAGAACAGTAGATCCTCTTAAGTCCAATACACTGTACATGCTGTGAACAGACGCCAGTGCTATTTGCCCTGTGTATGACAATGGGAGTGCAATAGTGACTCTTCTTACCAGAAAACAACTCTTGCTCGTAGGACCAGAAACTGCATGTGATTCAACTCCATTTAGGACTGGGAAACAAATACTAGCTCGCCTTACAAGAAACACACTCTGCTTTTGAGAAAAGAGCACTCTTCCACTATACATTTTTTCCTATTGGGCCACAAAAGTGAGCTTGCTCAGAACAAAAGAAATGTGCTTCCTACACACACGGCCATATCTAGTTAAACTCTGCTTAGGAAACTGACAAGAACAGTAGATCCTCTTCAGTCCAATACACTGTACTTACTGGGAACAGACGCCAGTGCTACTTGCCCTGTGTATGACAAAGGGAGCACAATAGTGACTCTTCTTACCAGAAAAGATCTCTTGCTCGTAGGAGCAGAAACAGCATGTTATTCAACTACATTTAGGACTGGGAAACAAATGCGTGGAGCCTTACAAGAAACACACTCTGCTTTTGAGAAAAGGGCACTCCTCTACTCTACTGTGTTTCCTATGGGGTCCGAACAGTGAGCTTGCTCAGAACAAAAAAACTGTGCTTCCTACATACAAGGGCCATATCTAGTTCAACTCTGCTTAGGAAACTGACAAGAACAGCAGCTCCTCTTCATTCCAATACACTGCACTTGCTGGGAACAGACGCGAGTGCTATTTGCACTGTGTATGGCAAAGGGAGCGCAATAGTGGCTTTCTTTACCAGAAAACAACTCTTGCTTGTGGGACCAAAAACTTCATGTGATTCAACTCCATTTAGGACTGGGAAACAAACGCTAGCTCGCCTTACAAGAAACACACTCTGCTTTTGAGAAAAGAGCACTCTTCTACTCTACTGTTTTTCCTATATGGCCAAAACAGTGAGCTTGCTCAGAACAAACGAACTGTGGTTCCTACACACACGGGCCATATCTAGTTCAAGTCTGCTTAGGAATCTGACAAGAACAATACATCCTCTTCAGTACAATACACTGTACTTGCTGAGATCAGACACGAGTGCTCTTGGCACTGTGCATGGCAATTGGAGCACAATAGTGACCTTCCTTACCAGAAAACAACTCTTGCTCGTGGGACCAACAACTGCATGTGATTCAACTCCATTTAGGACTGGAAAACAAACGCTAGCTCGGCTTACAAGAAACATACTCTACTTTTGAGAAAAGAACACTCTTCTACTCTGCTGTGTTTCCTATAGGGCCAAAACAGTGAGCTGGCTCAGAACAAAAAAACTGTGCTTCCTACACACACGGCTATATCTAGTTCAATTCTGTTTAGGAAACTGACAAGAACAGTAGATTCCCTTCAGTCCAATACACTGTACATGCTGGGAACAGACGCCAGTGCTACTTGCACTGTGTATGACAATGGGAGCACAATAGTGACTCTTCTTACCAGAAAACAGCTCTTGCTCGTAGGACCAGAAACTGCATGTGATTCAACTCCATTTAGGACTGGGAAACAAACGCAAGCTCTCCTTACAAGAAACACACTCTGCTTTTTAGAAAAGAGCACTCTTCTACTCTAATGTGTTTCCTATGTGGTCCGAAAAGTGAGCTTGCTCAGAACAAAAGAACTGTGCTTCCTACACACAGGGGCCATATCTATTTACACATCTTAGAAAACTGACAAGAACAGTAGCTCCTCTTCAGTCCAATACACTGTACTGGCTGGGAACAGACGCGAGTGATATTTGCACTGTGTGTGGCAATGGGAGCACAATATTGACTTTCCTACCAGAAAACGACTCTTGCTCGTAGGACCAGAAACTGCATGTGATTCAACTCCATTTACAACTGGGAAACAAACGCTAGCTTGCCTTACAAGAAACACACTCTGCTTTTGAGAAACGATCACTCTTCTACTCTACTGTGTTTCATATAGGGCCAAAATAGTGAGCTTGCTCAGAACAAAAGAACTGTGCTTCATACACACACGACCATATCTAGTTCAACCCTGCTTAGGAAACTGACAAGAACAGTAGATCCTCTTAAGTCCAATACACTGTACATGCTCTGAACAGACGCCAGTGCTATTTGCCCTGTGTATGACAATGGGAGTGCAATAGTGACTCTTCTTACCAGAAAACAACTCTTGCTCGTAGGACCAGAAACTGCATGTGATTCAACTCCATTTAGGACTGGGAAACAAATACTAGCTCGCCTTACAAGAAACACACTCTGCTTTTGAGAAAAGAGCACTCTTCCACTATACATTTTTTCCTATTGGGCCACAAAAGTGAGCTTGCTCAGAACAAAAGAAATGTGCTTCCTACACACACGGCCATATCTAGTTAAACTCTGCTTAGGAAACTGACAAGAACAGTAGATCCTCTTCAGTCCAATACACTGTACTTACTGGGAACAGACGCCAGTGCTACTTGCCCTGTGTATGACAAAGGGAGCACAATAGTGACTCTTCTTACCAGAAAAGATCTCTTGCTCGTAGGAGCAGAAACAGCATGTTATTCAACTACATTTAGGACTGGGAAACAAATGCGTGGAGCCTTACAAGAAACACACTCTGCTTTTGAGAAAAGGGCACTCCTCTACTCTACTGTGTTTCCTATGGGGTCCGAACAGTGAGCTTGCTCAGAACAAAAAAACTGTGCTTCCTACATACAAGGGCCATATCTAGTTCAACTCTGCTTAGGAAACTGACAAGAACAGCAGCTCCTCTTCATTCCAATACACTGCACTTGCTGGGAACAGACGCGAGTGCTATTTGCACTGTGTATGGCAAAGGGAGCGCAATAGTGGCTTTCTTTACCAGAAAACAACTCTTGCTTGTGGGACCAAAAACTTCATGTGATTCAACTCCATTTAGGACTGGGAAACAAACGCTAGCTCGCCTTACAAGAAACACACTCTGCTTTTGAGAAAAGAGCACTCTTCTACTCTACTGTTTTTCCTATATGGCCAAAACAGTGAGCTTGCTCAGAACAAACGAACTGTGGTTCCTACACACACGGGCCATATCTAGTTCAAGTCTGCTTAGGAATCTGACAAGAACAATACATCCTCTTCAGTACAATACACTGTACTTGCTGAGATCAGACACGAGTGCTCTTGGCACTGTGCATGGCAATGGGAGCACAATAGTGACCTTCCTTACCAGAAAACAACTCTTGCTCGTGGGACCAACAACTGCATGTGATTCAACTCCATTTAGGACTGGAAAACAAACGCTAGCTCGGCTTACAAGAAACATACTCTACTTTTGAGAAAAGAACACTCTTCTACTCTGCTGTGTTTCCTATAGGGCCAAAACAGTGAGCTGGCTCAGAACAAAAAAACTGTGCTTCCTACACACACGGCTATATCTAGTTCAATTCTGTTTAGGAAACTGACAAGAACAGTAGATTCCCTTCAGTCCAATACACTGTACATGCTGGGAACAGACGCCAGTGCTACTTGCACTGTGTATGACAATGGGAGCACAATAGTGACTCTTCTTACCAGAAAACAACTCTTGCTCGTGGGACCAACAACTGCATGTGATTCAACTCCATTTAGGACTGGAAAACAAACGCTAGCTCGGCTTACAAGAAACATACTCTACTTTTGAGAAAAGAACACTCTTCTACTCTGCTGTGTTTCCTATAGGGCCAAAACAGTGAGCTTTCTCAGAACAAAAGAACTGTGCTTCCCACACACACGGCCATATCTAGTTCAATTCTGCTTAGGAAACTGACAAGAACAGTAGATTCTCTTCAGTCCAATACACTGTACATGCTGGGAAAAGACGACAGTGCTATTTGCTTTTTGTATGACAATGGGAACACAATAGTGACTCTTCTTACCAGAAAACAACTATTGCTCGTAGGACCAGAAACTGCATGTGATTCAACTCCATTTAGGACTGGGAAACAAACGCTAGCTCCCCTTACAAGAAACAAACTCTGCTTTTTAGAAAAGAGCACTCTTCTACTCTAACGTGTTTCCTATGGGGTCCGAACAGTGAGCTTGCTCAGAACAAAACAACTGTGCTTCCTACACACAGGGGCCATATATAGTTTAACTCTGCTTATTAAACTGACAAGAACAGTAGCTCCTGTTCAGTCAAATGCACATTAATTCCTGGGAACAGACGCGAGTGCTATTTGCACTGTGTATGGCAATGGGAGCGCAATAGTGACTCTTCTTACCAGAAAACATCTCTTGCTCATAGGATGAAATACTGCATGGGATTCAACTACATTTAGGACTGGGAAACAAACGCTACCTCGCCTTACAAGAAACACACTCTGCTTTTGAGAAAAGAGCACTCTTCTACTCTACTCTGTTTCGTATAGGGCTAGAACTGTGAGCTTGCTCAGAACAAAAGAAGTGTGCTTCCTACACACACGGGCAATATCTAGTTAAACTCTGCTTAGGAAACTGACAAGATCAGTAGCTCCTCTTCAGTCCAATACACTGTACTTGCTGGGAGCAGACGTCAGTGCTATTTGCCCTGTGTATGACAATGGGAGCGAAATAGTGACTCTTCTTACCAGAAAACAACTCTTGCTCGTAGGACCAGAAACTGAATGTGATTCAACTCCATTTAGGACTGGCAAACAAACGCTAGCTCGCCTTACAAGAAACACACTCTGCTTTTGAGAAAAGAGCACTCTTCTACTCTACTGTGTTTCCTATGAGGTCCGAACAGTCAGCTTGCTCAGAACAAAAGAACTGTGCTTCCTACACACACGGGCTATATCTAGTTCAACTCTGCTTAGGAAACTGACAAGAACAGTAGATCCTCTTCAGTGCAATACACTGTACATGCTGGGAACAGACGCCAGTGCTATTTGCACTGTCTATGGCAATGGGAGCACAAGAGTGACTCTTCTTACCAGAAAACAACTCTTGCTCATAGGACCAGAAACTGCATGTGATTCAACTCCATTTAGGACTGGGAAACAAACTCTAGCTTGCCTTACAAGAAACACACTCTGCTTTTGAGAAAAGAGCAGTATTCTACTCTAATGTGTTTCCTATAGGGCCAGAACATTGAGCTTGCTCAGAACAAAAGAACTGTGCTTCCTACACACACGGGCAATATCTAGTTCAACTCTGCTTAGGAATCTGACAAGAACAGTAGCTCCTCTTCAGTCCAATACACTCTACTTGCTGGGAAAAATCGCGTGTGCTATTTGCACTGTGTATGAGAAAGGGAGCGCAAAAGTTACTTTCCTTACCAGAAAACAACTCTTGCTCGTGGGACCAAAAACTGCATGTGATTCAACTCCATATAGGACTGGGAAACAAACGCTACCTCGCCTTACAAGAAACACACTCTGCTTTTGAGAAAAGAACACTCTTCTACTCTACTCTGTTTCATATAGGGCCTAAATAGTGAGCTTGCTCAGAACAAAAGAACTGTGCTTCATACACACACGGCCATATCTAGTTCAACTCTGCTTAGGAAACTGACAAGAACAGTAGATCCTCTTAAGTCCAATACACTGTACATGCTCTGAACAGACGCCAGTGCTATTTGCCCTGTGTATGACAATGGGAGCGCAAGAGTGACTCTTCTTACCAGAAAACAACTCTTGCTCCTAGCAACAGAAATTGCATGTGATTCAACTCCATTTAGGACTGGAAAACAAACGCTATATCGCCTTCCAAGAAACACACTCTGCTTTTGAGAAAAGAGCACTCTTCCACTATACCTTTTTTCCTATTGGGCCACAACAGTGAGCTTGCTCAGAACAAAAGAACTGTGCTTCCTACACACACGGCCATATCTAGTTAAACTCTGCTTAGGAAACTGACAAGAACAGTAGATCCTCTTCAGTCCAATACACTGTACATGCTGGGAACAGACGCCAGTGCTATTTGCCCTGTGTATGACAAAGGGAGCACAATAGTGACTCTTCTTACCAGAAAACAACTCTTGCTCGTAGGAGCAGAAACTGCATGGGATTCAACTACATTTAGGACTGGGAAACAAATGCGAGGAGCCTTACAAGAAACACACTCTGCTTTTGAGAAAAGGGCACTCCTCTACTCTACTTTGTTTCCTACGGGGTCTGAACAGTGAGCTTGCTCAGAACGAAAGAACTGTGCTTCCTACATACAAGGGCCATATCTAGTTCAACTCTGCTTAGGAAACTGACAAGAACAGCAGCTCCTCTTCATTCCAATACACTGCACTTGCTGGGAACAGACGCGAGTGCTATTTGCACTGTGTATGGCAATGGGAGCGCAATAGTGGCTTTCTTTACCAGAAAACAACTCTTGCTCGTGGGACCAAAAACTGCATGTGATTCAACTCCATTTAGGACTGGGAAACAAACACTAGCTCGCCTTACAAGAAACATACTCTGCTTTTGAGAAAAGAGCACTCTTCTACTCTACTGTGTTTACTATAGGGCCAAAACAGTGAGCTTGCTCAGAACAAACGAACTGTGGTTCCTACACACACGGGCCATATCTAGTTCAACTCTGCTTAGGAATCTGACAAGAACAGTAGCTCCTCTTCAGTCCAATACACATTACTTGCTGTGAACAGACGCGAGTGCTATTTGCAGTGTGTATGGCAATATGAGCGCAATAGTGTCTCTTCTTACCAGAAAACAACTCTTGCTTATAGGACGAAAAACTGCATGGGATTCAACTACATTTAGGACTGGGAAACAAACCCTAGCGCGCCTTACAAGAAACACACTCTGCTTTTGAGAAAAGAGCACTCTTCTACTCTACTGTGTTTCCTACGGGTCCGAACATTGAGCTTGCTCAGAACAAAAGAACTGTGCTTCCTACACATACGGACCATATCTAGTTCAACTCTGCTTAGTAAACTGACAAGAACAATAGCTCCTCTTCAGTACAATACACTGTACTTGCTGGGATCAGACGCGAGTGCTCTTTGCACTGTGCACGGCAATGGGAGCACAATAGAGACTTTCCTTACCAGAAAACAACTCTTGCTCGTGGGACCAACAACTGCATGTGATTCAACAGCATTTAACTGGAAAACAAACGCTAGCTCGCCTTACAAGAAACACACTCTGCTTTTGAGAAAAGAGCACTCTTCTACTCTACTGTGTTTAATAGGGCCAGAACAGTGAGCTTGCTCAAAACAAAGGAACTGTGCTTCCTACACACACGGGCCATATCTAGATCAATTCTGCTTAGGAAACTGACAAGAACAGTAGATCCTCTTAGGTCCAATACACGGTACATGCTGGGAACAGATGCCAGTGCTATATGCCCTGTGTATGACAATGGGAGCACACTAGTGACTCTTCTTACCAGAAAACTACTCTTGCTCATAGGACCAGAAACTGCATGTGATTCAACTCCATTTAGGACTGAGAAACAAACGCTAACTTGCCTTACAAGAAACACACTCTGCTTTTGAGAAAAGAGCACTCTTGTACTCTACTGTATTTCCTCTGGGGTCCGAACAGTGAGCTTGCTCAGAAGAAAAGTACTGTGCTTCCTACACACACGGCCATAGCTAGTTCAATTCTGCTTAGGAAACTGACAAGAACAGTAGATCCTCTTCCGTCCAATACCCTGTACATGCTGGGAACATATGCCAGTGCTATTTGCCCTGTGTATGACAATGGGAGCACAATAGTGACTCTTGATACCAGAAAACAACTCTTGCTCGTAGGACCAGAGACTGCATGGGATTCAACTCCATTTAGGACTGGGAAACAAACGCTAGCTCGCCTTACAAGAAACACACTATGCTTTGATAAAAGAGCACTCTTCTACTCTAATGTGTTTCCTATATGGCCAGAACAGTGAGCTTGCTCAGAACAAAAGAACTGTGCTTCCTACACACAGGGCCATACCTAGTTCAACTCTACTTAGGAAACTGACAAGAACTGTAGATCCTCTTCAGTCCAATACAGTGTACATGCTGCGAAAAGACGCCAGTGCTATTTGCCCTGTGTATGACAATGGGAGCGCAATAGTGACTCTTCTTACCAGAAAACAACTCTTGCTCATAGGACCAGAAACTGCATGTGATTCAACTCCATTTAGGACTGGGAAACAAACGCTAGCTCACCTTAGAAGAAACACACTCTGCTTTTGAGAAAAGAGCACTCTTCTACTCTACTGTGTTTCCTATGGGGTCCGAACAGTCAGCTTGCTCAAACAAAAGAACTTGCTTCCTACACACACGGGCTATATCTGGTTCAACTCTCCTGAGGAAACTGACAAGAACAGTAGATCCTCTTCGTGCAATACACTGTACATGCTGGGAACCGACGCCAGTGCTATTTGCACTGTGTATGGCAATGGGAGAGCAAGAGTGACTCTCCTTACCAGAAAACAACTCTTGCTCGTAGGAAGAGAAACTGCATGTAATTCAACTCCATTTAGGACTGGGAAACAAACGCTAGCTTGCCTTACAAGAAACACACTCTGATTTTGAGAAAAGAGTACTCTTCTACTCTACTGTGTTTCCTAAATGGCCAGAACAGTGAGCTTGCTCAGAACAAAAGAACTGTGCTTCCTGCATACACAGGGCCTATCTAGTTCAAGTCTGCTTAGGAAACTGACAAGAACAGTAGCTCCTCTTCAGTCCAATACACTGTAGTTGCTGGGAGCAGACGCCAGTGCTATTTGCACTGTGTATGACAATGGGAGCGCAATAGTGACGCTTCTTACCAGAAAACAACTCTTGTTCGTAGGACCAGAAACTGCATGTGATTCAACTCCAATTTAGGTTGGGAAACAAATGCTAGCTTGCATTACAAGAAACTCACTCTGCTTTTGAGAAAAGAGCACTCTTCTACTCTACTGTGTTTCCTATGGCGTCCGAACAGTGAGCTTGCTCAGAAAAAAAGAACTGTGCTTCCTACACACACGGCCATATCTAGTTCAACTCTGCTTAGGAAACTGACAAGAACAGTAGCTCCTCTTCAGTCCAATACACTGTACATGCTGGGAACAGACGCCAGTGCTATTTGCCCTGTGTATGACAGTGGGAGCGCAATAGTGACTCTTATTACCAGAAAACAACTCTTGCTCGTAGGACCAGAAAATGCATGTGATTCAACTCCCATTTAGGACTGGGAAACAAACGCTAGCTCGCCATACAAGAAACACACTCTGTTTTTGAGAAAAGAGCACTCTTCTACTCTACTGTGTTTCCTACATGGCCAGAACAGTGAGCTTGCTCAGAACAAAAGAACTGTGCTTCCTACACACACGGGCCATATATAGTTTAACTCTGCTTAGGAAACTGACAAGAACAGTAGCTCCTCTTCAGTCCAATACACTGTACTTGCTGGGAACAGACGCGAGTGCTATTTGAACTGTGTATGGCAATGGGAGCGCAATAGTGACTTCCTTACCAGAAAACAACTCTTGCGTGTAGAACCAGAAGCTGCATGTGATTCAACTCCATTTAGGACTTGGAATCAAATGCTAGCTTGTCTTACAAGAAACACACTCTGCTTTTGAGAAAACAGAACTCTTCTACTCTACTGTGTTTCCTATAGCGCCAGAACAGTGAGCTTGCTCAGAACAAAAGAACTGTGCTTCCTACACACGGCCATATCTCGTTCAATTCTGCTTAATAAACTGACAAGAACAGTAGATCCTCTTCAGTCCAATACATTGTACATGCTGGGAACAAACGCCATTGCGATTTGCACTGCGTATGGCAATGGGAGCACAATAGTGACTCTTCTTACCAGAAAACAACTCTTGCTCGTACGACCAGAAACTGCATGTGATTCAACTCCATTTAGAACTGAGAAACAAACACTAGTTCGCCTTACAAGAAACACTTTCTGCTTTTGAGAAAAGAGCCCTCTTCTACTCTACTGTGTTTCCTATAGGGCCAGAACAGTGAGCTTGCTCAGAACAAAAGAACTGTGCTTCCTACACACACGTGCCATATCTAGTTCAACTCTGCTTAGGAAACTGACAAGAACAGTAGCTCCTCTTCAGTCCAATACACTGTACTTGCTGGCAAAAGATGCCAGTGCTATTTGCACTGTGTATGGCAATGGGAGCACAATAGTGACTTTCCTTACCAGAAAGCAACTCTTGCTCGTAGGACCAAAAACTGCATGTGATTCTACTCCATTTAGGACTGGAAAACAAATGCTAGCTCGCCTTACAAGTAACACACTCTGCTTTTGAGGAAGGAGCACTCTTCTACTCTACTGTGTTTCCTTTAACGCCAGAACAGTGAGCTTGCTCAGAACAAAAGAACTGTGGTTCCTACACACACGGCCATATCTAGTTCAATTCTCCTTAGGAAACTGACAAGAACAGTAGATCCTCTTCAGTCCAATACACTCTACTTTCTGGGAACAGACGCGAGTACTATTTGCACTGTGTATGGCAATGGAAGCACAATTGTGACTCTTCATACCACAAAACAACTCTTGCTCATAGGACCAGAAACTGCATGTGATTCAACTCCATTTAGGACTGGGAAACAAACGCTAGCTAGACTTACAAGAAACACACTCTGCTTTTGAGAAAAGAGCACTCTTCTACTCTACTGTGTTTCCTATGGGGTCCGAACAGTGAGCTTGCTCAGAAAAAAAGAACTGTGCTTCCTACACACACGGCCATATCTAGTTCAACTCTGCTTAGGAAACTGACAAGAACTGTAGCTCCTCTTCAGTCCAATACACTGTACATGCTGGGAACAGACGCCAGTGCTTTTTGCCCTGTGTATGACAGTGGGAGCGCAATAGTGACTCTTATTACCAGAAAACAACTCTTGCTCGTAGGACCAGAAAATGCATGTGATTCAACTCCCATTTAGGACTGGGAAACAAACGCTAGCTCGCCATACAAGAAACACACTCTGTTTTTGAGAAAAGAGCACTCTTCTACTCTACTGTGTTTCCTATATGGCCAGAACAGTGAGCTTGCTCAGAACAAAAGAACTGTGCTTCCTACACACACGGGCCATATATAGTTTAACTCTGCTTAGGAAACTGACAAGAACAGTAGCTCCTCTTCAGTCCAATACACTGTACTTGCTGGGAACAGATGCGAGTGCTATTTGAACTGTGTATGGCAATGGGAGCGCAATAGTGACTTCCTTACCAGAAAACAACTCTTGTGTGTAGAACCAGAAGCTGCATGTGATTCAACTCCATTTAGGACTTGGAATCAAATACTAGCTCGCCTTACAAGAAACACACTCTGCTTTTGAGAAAACAGAACTCTTCTACTCTACTGTGTTTCCTATGGTGCCAGAACAGTGAGCTTGCTCAGAACAAAAGAACTGTGCTTCCTACACACGGCCATATCTCGTTCAATTCTGCTTAATAAACTGACAAGAACAGTAGATCCTCTTCAGTCCAATACATTGTACATGCTGGGAACAAACGCCATTGCGATTTGCACTGTGTATGGCAATGGGAGCGCAATAGTGACTCTTCCTACCAGAAAACAACTCTTGCTCGTAGGACCAGAAACTGCATGTGATTCAACTCCATTTAGAACTGAGAAACAAACACTAGCTCGCCTTACAAGAAACACTTTCTGCTTTTGAGAAAAGAGCCCTCTTCTACTCTACTGTGTTTCCTATAGGGCCAGAACAGTGAGCTTGCTCAGAACAAAAGAACTGTGCTTCCTACACACACGTGCCATATCTAGTTCATCTCTGCTTAGGAAACTGACAAGAACAGTAGCTCCTCTTCAGTCCAATACACTGTACTTGCTGGGAACAGATGCGAGTGCTATTTTTACTGTGTATGGCAATGGGAGCGCAATAGTGACTCTTCTTACCAGAAAACAACTCTTGCTCGTAGGACCAAAAACTGCATTTGATTCACCTCCATTTAGGACTGGGAAACAAACGCTAGCTAGACTTACGAGAAACACACTCTGCTTTTGAGAAAAGAGCACTCCTCTACTCTACTGTGTTTCGTTTGTGCCAGAACAGTGAGCTTGCTCAGAACAAAAGAACTGTGCTTCCTACACACACTGGCCATATCTAGTTCAAATCTGCTTACGAAACTCACAAGAACAGTAGCTTCTCTTCAGGCCAATACACTGTACTTGCTGGGAACAGATGCGAGTGCTATTTGCACTGTGTATGGCAAAGGGAGTGCAGAATGGACTCTTCTTACCAGAAAACAACTTCGCTCGTAGGACCAGAAACTGCATGTGTATTTCAACTCCATTTAGGACTGGGAAACAAACGCTAGCTCGCCTTACAAGAAACACACTCTGCTTTTGACAAAAGAGCACTCTTCTACTCTACTGTGTTTCCTATGGGGTCCAAACAGAGAGCTTGCTCAGAACAAAAGAACTGTGCTTCCTACCCTCGGGCCATATCTAGTTCATCTCTGCTGAGGAAACTGACAAGAGAAGTAGCTCCTCTTCAGTCCAATACTCTGTACTTCCTGGCAAAAGATGCCAGTGCTATTTGCACTGTGTATGGCAATGGGAGCACAATAGTGACTTTCCTTACCAGAAAGCAACTCTTGCTCGTAGGACCAAAAACTGCATGTGATTCTACTCCATTTAGGACTGGGAAACAAATGCTAGCTCGCCTTACAAGTAACACACTCTGCTTTTGAGGAAGGAGCACTCTTCTACTCTACTGTGTTTCCTTTAGCGCCAGAACAGTGAGCTTGCTCAGAACAAAAGAACTGTGGTTCCTACACACGGCCATATCTAGTTCAATTCTCCTTAGGAAACTGACAAGAACAGTAGATCCTCTTCAGTCCAATACACTGTACTTGCTGGGAACAGACGCGAGTACTATTTGCACTGTGTATGGCAATGGAAGCACAATTGTGACTCTTCATACCACAAAACAACTCTTGCTCATAGGACCAGAAACTGCATGTGATTCAACTCCATTTAGGACTGGGAAACAAACGCTAGCTAGATTTACAAGAAACACACTCTGCTTTTGAGAAAAGAGCACTCCTCTACTCTACTGTGTTTCGTTTGTGCCAGAACAGTGAGCTTGCTCAGAACAAAAGAACTGTGCTTCCTACACACACGGGCCATATCTAGTTCAAATCTGCTTACGAAACTCACAAGAACAGTAGCTTCTCTTCAGTCCAATACACTGTACTTGCTGGGAACAGACGCGAGTGCTATTTGCACTGTGTATGGCAAACGGAGCGCAGAATGGACTCTTCTTACCAGAAAACAACTTCGCTCGTAGGACCAGAAACTGCATGTGTATTTCAACTCCATTTAAGACTGGGAAACAAACGCTAGCTCGCCTTACAAGAAACACACTCTGCTTTCGAAAAAAGAGCACTCTTCTACTCTACTGTGTTTCCTATGGGGTCCAAACAGAGAACTTGCTCAGAACAAAAGAACTGTGCTTCCTACCCTCGGGCCATATCTAGTTCATCTCTGCTGAGGAAACTGACAAGAGAAGTAGCTCCTCTTCAGTCCAATACACTGTACTTGCTGGCAAAAGATTCCAGTGCTATTTGCACTGTGTATGGCAATGGGAGCACAATAGTGACTTTCCTTACCAGAAAGCAACTCTTGCTCGTAGGACCAAAAACTGCATGTGATTCTACTCCATTTAAGACTGGGAAACAAATGCTAGCTCGCCTTACAAGTAACACACTCTGCTTTTGAGGAAGGAGCACTCTTCTACTCTACTGTGTTTCCTTTAGCGCCAGAACAGTGAGCTTGCTCAGAACAAAAGAACTGTGGTTCCTACACACGGCCATATCTAGTTCAATTCTCCTTAGGAAACTGACAAGAACAGTAGATCCTCTTCAGTCCAATACACTGTACTTGCTGGGAACAGATGCGAGTACTATTTGCACTGTGTATGGCAATGGAAGCACAATTGTGACTCTTCATACCACAAAACAACTCTTGCTCATAGGACCAGAAACTGCATGTGATTCAACTCCATTTAGGACTGGGAAACAAACGCTAGCTCGCCTTACAAGAAACACACTCTGCTTTTGAGAAAAGAGCACTCTTCTACTCTACTGTCTTTCCTATAGGACCAGAACAGCGAGCTTGCTCAGAACAAAAGAACTGTGCTTCCTACACACACGGGCCATATCTAGTATAACTCTGCTTAGGAAACTGACAAGAACTGTAGATCCTCTTCAGTCCAATACAGTGTACATGCTTCGGAAAGATGCCAGTGCTATTTGCCCTGTGTATGACAATGGGAGCGCAATAGTGACTCTTCTTACCAGAAAACAACTCTTGCTCGTAGGACCAGAAACTGCATGTGATTCAACTCCATTTAGGACTGGGAAACAAACGCTAGCTCGCCTTACAAGAAACACACTCTGCTTTTGAGAAAAGAGCACTCTTCTACTCTACTGTGTTTCCTATGGGGTCCGAACAGTCAGCTTGCTCAAACAAAAGAACTTGCTTCCTACACACACGGGCTATATCTGGTTCAACTCTCCTGAGGAAACTGACAAGAACAGTAGATCCTCTTCGTGCAATACACTGTACATGCTGGGAACAGAGGCCAGTGCTATTTGCACTGTGTATGGCAATGGGAGCGCAAGAGTGACTCTTCTTACCAGAAAACAACTCTTGCTCGTAGGACCAGAAACTGCATGTGATTCAACTCCATTTAGGACTGGGAAAAAAACGCTAGCTTGCCTTACAAGAAACACACTCTGCTTTTGAGAAAAGATCACTCTTCTACTCTACTGTGTTTCCTATAGAGCCAGAAAAGTGAGCTTGCTCAGAACAAAAGAAATGTGCTTCCTACACACACGGGCCATATCTAGTTCAATTCTGCTTAGGAAACTGACAAGAACAGTAGATACTCTTCAGTCCAATACACTGTTCTTGCTGGGAAGAGACACCAGTGATATTTGCACTGTGTATGGCAATGGGACAACAATAGTGACTTTCCTTACCAGAAAAAAACTCTTGCTCGTAGGACCAAAAACTGCATGTGATTCAACTCCATTTAGGACTGGGAAACATACGCTAGCTCGCCATACAAGAAACACACTCTGCTTTTGAGAAAAGAGCACTCTTCTACTCTACTGTGTTTCCTATGGCGTCCGAACAGTGAGCTTGCTCAGAAAAAAAGAACTGTGCTTCCTACACACACGGCCATATCTAGTTCAACTCTGCTTAGGAAACTGACAAGAACAGTAGCTCCTCTTCAGTCCAATACACTGTACATGCTGGGAACAGACGCCAGTGCTATTTGCCCTGTGTATGACAGTGGGAGCGCAATAGTGACTCTTATTACCAGAAAACAACTCTTGCTCGTAGGACCAGAAAATGCATGTGATTCAACTCCCATTTAGGACTGGGAAACAAACGCTAGCTCGCCATACAAGAAACACACTCTGTTTTTGAGAAAAGAGCACTCTTCTACTCTACTGTGTTTCCTACATGGCCAGAACAGTGAGCTTGCTCAGAACAAAAGAACTGTGCTTCCTACACACACGGGCCATATATAGTTTAACTCTGCTTAGGAAACTGACAAGAACAGTAGCTCCTCTTCAGTCCAATACACTGTACTTGCTGGGAACAGACGCGAGTGCTATTTGAACTGTGTATGGCAATGGGAGCGCAATAGTGACTTCCTTACCAGAAAACAACTCTTGCGTGTAGAACCAGAAGCTGCATGTGATTCAACTCCATTTAGGACTTGGAATCAAATGCTAGCTTGTCTTACAAGAAACACACTCTGCTTTTGAGAAAACAGAACTCTTCTACTCTACTGTGTTTCCTATAGCGCCAGAACAGTGAGCTTGCTCAGAACACAAGAACTGTGCTTCCTACACACGGCCATATCTCGTTCAATTCTGCTTAATAAACTGACAAGAACAGTAGATCCTCTTCAGTCCAATACATTGTACATGCTGGGAACAAACGCCATTGCGATTTGCACTGCGTATGGCAATGGGAGCACAATAGTGACTCTTCTTACCAGAAAACAACTCTTGCTCGTACGACCAGAAACTGCATGTGATTCAACTCCATTTAGAACTGAGAAACAAACACTAGTTCGCCTTACAAGAAACACTTTCTGCTTTTGAGAAAAGAGCCCTCTTCTACTCTACTGTGTTTCCTATAGGGCCAGAACAGTGAGCTTGCTCAGAACAAAAGAACTGTGCTTCCTACACACACGTGCCATATCTAGTTCAACTCTGCTTAGGAAACTGACAAGAACAGTAGCTCCTCTTCAGTCCAATACACTGTACTTGCTGGCAAAAGATGCCAGTGCTATTTGCACTGTGTATGGCAATGGGAGCACAATAGTGACTTTCCTTACCAGAAAGCAACTCTTGCTCGTAGGACCAAAAACTGCATGTGATTCTACTCCATTTAGGACTGGAAAACAAATGCTAGCTCGCCTTACAAGTAACACACTCTGCTTTTGAGGAAGGAGCACTCTTCTACTCTACTGTGTTTCCTTTAACGCCAGAACAGTGAGCTTGCTCAGAACAAAAGAACTGTGGTTCCTACACACACGGCCATATCTAGTTCAATTCTCCTTAGGAAACTGACAAGAACAGTAGATCCTCTTCAGTCCAATACACTCTACTTTCTGGGAACAGACGCGAGTACTATTTGCACTGTGTATGGCAATGGAAGCACAATTGTGACTCTTCATACCACAAAACAACTCTTGCTCATAGGACCAGAAACTGCATGTGATTCAACTCCATTTAGGACTGGGAAACAAACGCTAGCTAGACTTACAAGAAACACACTCTGCTTTTGAGAAAAGAGCACTCTTCTACTCTACTGTGTTTCCTATGGGGTCCGAACAGTGAGCTTGCTCAGAACAAAAGAACTGTGCTTCCTACACACACGGCCATATCTAGTTCAACTCTGCTTAGGAAACTGACAAGAACTGTAGCTCCTCTTCAGTCCAATACACTGTACATGCTGGGAACAGACGCCAGTGCTTTTTGCCCTGTGTATGACAGTGGGAGCGCAATAGTGACTCTTATTACCAGAAAACAACTCTTGCTCGTAGGACCAGAAAATGCATGTGATTCAACTCCCATTTAGGACTGGGAAACAAACGCTAGCTCGCCATACAAGAAACACACTCTGTTTTTGAGAAAAGAGCACTCTTCTACTCTACTGTGTTTCCTATATGGCCAGAACAGTGAGCTTGCTCAGAACAAAAGAACTGTGCTTCCTACACACACGGGCCATATATAGTTTAACTCTGCTTAGGAAACTGACAAGAACAGTAGCTCCTCTTCAGTCCAATACACTGTACTTGCTGGGAACAGATGCGAGTGCTATTTGAACTGTGTATGGCAATGGGAGCGCAATAGTGACTTCCTTACCAGAAAACAACTCTTGTGTGTAGAACCAGAAGCTGCATGTGATTCAACTCCATTTAGGACTTGGAATCAAATACTAGCTCGCCTTACAAGAAACACACTCTGCTTTTGAGAAAACAGAACTCTTCTACTCTACTGTGTTTCCTATGGTGCCAGAACAGTGAGCTTGCTCAGAACAAAAGAACTGTGCTTCCTACACACGGCCATATCTCGTTCAATTCTGCTTAATAAACTGACAAGAACAGTAGATCCTCTTCAGTCCAATACATTGTACATGCTGGGAACAAACGCCATTGCGATTTGCACTGTGTATGGCAATGGGAGCGCAATAGTGACTCTTCTTACCAGAAAACAACTCTTGCTCGTAGGACCAGAAACTGCATGTGATTCAACTCCATTTAGAACTGAGAAACAAACACTAGCTCGCCTTACAAGAAACACTTTCTGCTTTTGAGAAAAGAGCCCTCTTCTACTCTACTGTGTTTCCTATAGGGCCAGAACAGTGAGCTTGCTCAGAACAAAAGAACTGTGCTTCCTACACACACGTGCCATATCTAGTTCATCTCTGCTTAGGAAACTGACAAGAACAGTAGCTCCTCTTCAGTCCAATACACTGTACTTGCTGGGAACAGATGCGAGTGCTATTTTTACTGTGTATGGCAATGGGAGCGCAATAGTGACTCTTCTTACCAGAAAACAACTCTTGCTCGTAGGACCAAAAACTGCATTTGATTCACCTCCATTTAGGACTGGGAAACAAACGCTAGCTAGACTTACGAGAAACACACTCTGCTTTTGAGAAAAGAGCACTCCTCTACTCTACTGTGTTTCGTTTGTGCCAGAACAGTGAGCTTGCTCAGAACAAAAGAACTGTGCTTCCTACACACACTGGCCATATCTAGTTCAAATCTGCTTACGAAACTCACAAGAACAGTAGCTTCTCTTCAGGCCAATACACTGTACTTGCTGGGAACAGATGCGAGTGCTATTTGCACTGTGTATGGCAAAGGGAGTGCAGAATGGACTCTTCTTACCAGAAAACAACTTCGCTCGTAGGACCAGAAACTGCATGTGTATTTCAACTCCATTTAGGACTGGGAAACAAACGCTAGCTCGCCTTACAAGAAACACACTCTGCTTTTGACAAAAGAGCACTCTTCTACTCTACTGTGTTTCCTATGGGGTCCAAACAGAGAGCTTGCTCAGAACAAAAGAACTGTGCTTCCTACCCTCGGGCCATATCTAGTTCATCTCTGCTGAGGAAACTGACAAGAGAAGTAGCTCCTCTTCAGTCCAATACTCTGTACTTCCTGGCAAAAGATGCCAGTGCTATTTGCACTGTGTATGGCAATGGGAGCACAATAGTGACTTTCCTTACCAGAAAGCAACTCTTGCTCGTAGGACCAAAAACTGCATGTGATTCTACTCCATTTAGGACTGGGAAACAAATGCTAGCTCGCCTTACAAGTAACACACTCTGCTTTTGAGGAAGGAGCACTCTTCTACTCTACTGTGTTTCCTTTAGCGCCAGAACAGTGAGCTTGCTCAGAACAAAAGAACTGTGGTTCCTACACACGGCCATATCTAGTTCAATTCTCCTTAGGAAACTGACAAGAACAGTAGATCCTCTTCAGTCCAATACACTGTACTTGCTGGGAACAGACGCGAGTACTATTTGCACTGTGTATGGCAATGGAAGCACAATTGTGACTCTTCATACCACAAAACAACTCTTGCTCATAGGACCAGAAACTGCATGTGATTCAACTCCATTTAGGACTGGGAAACAAACGCTAGCTAGATTTACAAGAAACACACTCTGCTTTTGAGAAAAGAGCACTCCTCTACTCTACTGTGTTTCGTTTGTGCCAGAACAGTGAGCTTGCTCAGAACAAAAGAACTGTGCTTCCTACACACACGGGCCATATCTAGTTCAAATCTGCTTACGAAACTCACAAGAACAGTAGCTTCTCTTCAGTCCAATACACTGTACTTGCTGGGAACAGACGCGAGTGCTATTTGCACTGTGTATGGCAAACGGAGCACAGAATGGACTCTTCTTACCAGAAAACAACTTCGCTCGTAGGACCAGAAACTGCATGTGTATTTCAACTCCATTTAAGACTGGGAAACAAACGCTAGCTCGCCTTACAAGAAACACACTCTGCTTTCGAAAAAAGAGCACTCTTCTACTCTACTGTGTTTCCTATGGGGTCCAAACAGAGAACTTGCTCAGAACAAAAGAACTGTGCTTCCTACCCTCGGGCCATATCTAGTTCATCTCTGCTGAGGAAACTGACAAGAGAAGTAGCTCCTCTTCAGTCCAATACACTGTACTTGCTGGCAAAAGATTCCAGTGCTATTTGCACTGTGTATGGCAATGGGAGCACAATAGTGACTTTCCTTACCAGAAAGCAACTCTTGCTCGTAGGACCAAAAACTGCATGTGATTCTACTCCATTTAAGACTGGGAAACAAATGCTAGCTCGCCTTACAAGTAACACACTCTGCTTTTGAGGAAGGAGCACTCTTCTACTCTACTGTGTTTCCTTTAGCGCCAGAACAGTGAGCTTGCTCAGAACAAAAGAACTGTGGTTCCTACACACGGCCATATCTAGTTCAATTCTCCTTAGGAAACTGACAAGAACAGTAGATCCTCTTCAGTCCAATACACTGTACTTGCTGGGAACAGATGCGAGTACTATTTGCACTGTGTATGGCAATGGAAGCACAATTGTGACTCTTCATACCACAAAACAACTCTTGCTCATAGGACCAGAAACTGCATGTGATTCAACTCCATTTAGGACTGGGAAACAAACGCTAGCTCGCCTTACAAGAAACACACTCTGCTTTTGAGAAAAGAGCACTCTTCTACTCTACTGTCTTTCCTATAGGACCAGAACAGCGAGCTTGCTCAGAACAAAAGAACTGTGCTTCCTACACACACGGGCCATATCTAGTATAACTCTGCTTAGGAAACTGACAAGAACTGTAGATCCTCTTCAGTCCAATACAGTGTACATGCTTCGGAAAGATGCCAGTGCTATTTGCCCTGTGTATGACAATGGGAGCGCAATAGTGACTCTTCTTACCAGAAAACAACTCTTGCTCGTAGGACCAGAAACTGCATGTGATTCAACTCCATTTAGGACTGGGAAACAAACGCTAGCTCGCCTTACAAGAAACACACTCTGCTTTTGAGAAAAGAGCACTCTTCTACTCTACTGTGTTTCCTATGGGGTCCGAACAGTCAGCTTGCTCAAACAAAAGAACTTGCTTCCTACACACACGGGCTATATCTGGTTCAACTCTCCTGAGGAAACTGACAAGAACAGTAGATCCTCTTCGTGCAATACACTGTACATGCTGGGAACAGAGGCCAGTGCTATTTGCACTGTGTATGGCAATGGGAGCGCAAGAGTGACTCTTCTTACCAGAAAACAACTCTTGCTCGTAGGACCAGAAACTGCATGTGATTCAACTCCATTTAGGACTGGGAAACAAACGCTAGCTTGCCTTACAAGAAACACACTCTGCTTTTGAGAAAAGATCACTCTTCTACTCTACTGTGTTTCCTATAGAGCCAGAAAAGTGAGCTTGCTCAGAACAAAAGAAATGTGCTTCCTACACACACGGGCCATATCTAGTTCAATTCTGCTTAGGAAACTGACAAGAACAGTAGATACTCTTCAGTCCAATACACTGTTCTTGCTGGGAAGAGACACCAGTGATATTTGCACTGTGTATGGCAATGGGACAACAATAGTGACTTTCCTTACCAGAAAAAAACTCTTGCTCGTAGGACCAAAAACTGCATGTGATTCAACTCCATTTAGGACTGGGAAACATACGCTAGCTCGCCATACAAGAAACACACTCTGCCTTTGAGAAAAGGGTACTCTTCTACTCTACTGTGTTTCTTATGGGGTCAGAACAGTGAGGTTGCTCAGAACAAAAGAACTGTGCTTCCTACACACACGGGCCATATCTAGATCAATTCTCCTTAGGAAACTGACAAGGACAGTAGATCCTCTTCAGTCCAATACACTGTACATGCTGGGAATAGACGCCAGTGCTATTTGCCCTGTGTTTGACAATGGAACTGCAATAGTGACTCTTCTTACCAGAAAACAACTCTTGCTCGTAGGACCAGAAACTGCATGTGATTCAACTCTATTTAGGACTGGGAAACAAACCCTTGCTCGCCTTACAAGAAACACACTCTGCTTTTGATAAAAGAGCACTCTTCTACTCTACTTTTTTTCCTCTGGGGTCCGAACAGTGAGCTTGCTCAGAACAAAAGAACTGTGCTTCCTACATACACGGGCAATATCCAGTTCAACTCTGCTTAGGAAACTGACAAGATCAGTAGCTCCTCTTCAGTCCAATACACTGTACTTGCTGGGAACAGACCCCGAGTGCTATTTGCACTGCCTACGGCAATGGGAGTGCAATAGTGACTCTTATTACCAGAAAACAACTCTTGCTCGTACGAACAGAAACTACATGAGATTCAACTCCATTTAGGACTGGGAAAAAAACGCTAGGTCGCCTTACAAGAAACACACTCTGCTTTTGAGAAAAGAGCACTCTTCTACTCTACTGTGTTTCCTATGGGGTCCTAACAGTGAGCTTGCTCAGAACAAATGAACTGTGATTCCTACACAAACGGGCCATATCTAGTTCAACTCTGCTAAGGAAACTGACAAGAACAGTAGCTCCTCTTCTGTCCAACACACTGTACTTGGTGGGAACAGACGCGAGTGCTATTTGCAATGTGTATGGCAATGGGAGCGCAATAGTGACTTTCCTTATCAGAAAACAACTCTTGCTCATAAACCAAAAACTGCACATGATTCAACTCCATTTAGGACTGGGAAACAAACGCTAGCTTGTCTTACAAGAAACACACTCTGCTTTTGAGAAAAGAGCACTCTTCTACACTACAGTGTTGCCTATGGGGTCCGTACAGTGAGCTAGCTCAGAACAAAAGAACTTTGCTTCCTACACTCACGGGCCATATCTAGTACAACTCTGCTTAGGAAACATACAAGAACAGTAGCTCCTCTTCAGTCCAATACACTGTACTTGCTGGGAACAGACGCGAGTGCTATTTGAACTGTGTATAGCAATGGGAGCGCAATGGTGACTCTTCATACCAGAAAACAACTCTTGCTCGTAGGAATAGAAACTACATGGGCTTCAACTCCATTTACGACTGGGAAACAAACGCTAGATCGCCTTACAAGAAACACACTCTGCTTTTGGGAAAAGGGCACTCTTCTACTCTACTGTGTTTCCTATGGGGTCCGAACAGTGAGCTTGCTCAGAACAAAAGAACTGTGCTTCCTACACACACGGTCCATATCTACTTCAACTCTGCTTAGGAAACTGACAAGAGCTGTAGCTCCTCTTCAGTCCAATACACTGTACTTGCTGGGAACAGACGCCAGTGCTATTTTCACTGTGTATGGCATTGGGAGTGCAACAGTGACTTTCCTTACCCGAAAACAACTCTTGCTCTTAGTACCAAAAACTGCATGTGATTCAAATCCATTTAGGACTGGGAAACAAACGCTAGCTCGCCTTATAAGAAACACACACTGCTTTTGAGAAAAGAGCACTCTTCTACTCTACTGTGTTTCCTATGGGGTCCAAAGAGAGAGCTTGCTCAGAACAAAAGAACTGTGCTTCCTACCCTCGGGCCATATCTAGTTCATCTCTGCTGAGGAAACTGACAAGAGAAGTAGCTCCTCTTCAGTCCAATACTCTGTACTTGCTGGCAAAAGATGCCAGTGCTATTTGCACTGTGTATGGCAATGGGAGCACAATAGTGACTTTCCTTACCAGAAAGCAACTCTTGCTCATAGGACCAAAAACTGCATGTGATTCTACTCCATTTAGGACTGGGAAACAAATGCTAGCTCGCCTTACAAGTAACACACTCTGCTTTTGAGGAAGGAGCACTCTTCTACTCTACTGTGTTTCCTTTAGCGCCAGAACAGTGAGCTTGCTCAGAACAAAAGAACTGTGGTTCCTACACACGGCCATATCTAGTTCAATTCTCCTTAGGAAACTGACAAGAACAGTAGATCCTCTTCAGTCCAATACACTGTACTTGCTGGGAACAGACGCGAGTACTATTTGCACTGTGTATGGCAATGGAAGCACAATTGTGACTCTTCATACCACAAAACAACTCTTGCTCATAGGACCAGAAACTGCATGTGATTCAACTCCATTTAGGACTGGGAAACAAACGCTAGCTAGACTTACAAGAAACACACTCTGCTTTTGAGAAAAGAGCACTCCTCTACTCTACTGTGTTTCGTTTGTGCCAGAACAGTGAGCTTGCTCAGAACAAAAGAACTGTGCTTCCTACACACACGGGCCATATCTAGTTCAAATCTGCTTACAAAACTCACAAGAACAGTAGCTTCTCTTCAGGCCAATACACTGTACTTGCTGTGAACAGACGCGAGTGCTATTTGCACTGTGTATGGCAAACGGAGCGCAGAATGGACTCTTCTTACCAGAAAACAACTTCGCTCGTAGGACCAGAAACTGCATGTGTATTTCAACTCCATTTAAGACTGGGAAACAAACGCTAGCTCGCCTTACAAGAAACACACTCTGCTTTCGAAAAAAGAGCACTCTTCTACTCTACTGTGTTTCCTATGGGGTCCAAACAGAGAACTTGCTCAGAACAAAAGAACTGTGCTTCCTACCCTCGGGCCATATCTAGTTCATCTCTGCTGAGGAAACTGACAAGAGAAGTAGCTCCTCTTCAGTCCAATACACTGTACTTGCTGGCAAAAGATGCCAGTGCTATTTGCACTGTGTATGGCAATGGGAGCACAATAGTGACTTTCCTTACCAGAAAGCAACTCTTGCTCGTAGGACCAAAAACTGCATGTGATTCTACTCCATTTAGGACTGGGAAACAAATGCTAGCTCGCCTTACAAGTAACACACTCTGCTTTTGAGGAAGGAGCACTCTTCTACTCTACTGTGTTTCCTTTAGCGCCAGAACAGTGAGCTTGCTCAGAACAAAAGAACTGTGGTTCCTACACACGGCCATATCTAGTTCAATTCTCCTTAGGAAACTGACAAGAACAGTAGATCCTCTTCAGTCCAATACACTGTACTTGCTGGGAACAGACGCGAGTACTATTTGCACTGTGTATGGCAATGGAAGCACAATTGTGACTCTTCATACCACAAAACAACTCTTGCTCATAGGACCAGAAACTGCATGTGATTCAACTCCATTTAGGACTGGGAAACAAACGCTAGCTCGCCTTACAAGAAACACACTCTGCTTTTGAGAAAAGAGCACTCTTCTACTCTACTGTGTTTCCTATAGGACCAGAACAGCGAGCTTGCTCAGAACAAAAGAACTGTGCTTCCTACACACACGGGCCATATCTAGTATAACTCTGCTTAGGAAACTGACAAGAACTGTAGATCCTCTTCAGTCCAATACAGTGTACATGCTTCGAAAAGATGCCAGTGCTATTTGCCCTGTGTATGACAATGGGAGCGCAATAGTGACTCTTCTTACCAGAAAACAACTCTTGCTCGTAGGACCAGAAACTGCATGTGATTCAACTCCATTTAGGACTGGGAAACAAACGCTAGCTCTCCTTACAAGAAACACACTCTGCTTTTGAGAAAAGAGCACTCTTCTACTCTACTGTGTTTCCTAT
>NW_026737855.1:0-30957 GCF_949786415.1 Peromyscus eremicus
AGCCCAAGTTCAAGTCCCCAGCATCAATGTAAAAGCTGGGGATGGCAGCCCACATTTGTGACCCTAGCACTGGGGAAGCAGAGACAGAGAGAGACTAAAGTCCCATGGTAGCACATCTCTAATCCCAGCACTAGGGAGGTGGAGACAGGAGGATTCCTGGGCTTAGCATCCAGCCTGTCTAAGTGAACAGTGAGCTCAGTCGGGTGGTAGTGGCACACACCTTTAATCCCAGTGCTCAGGAGGCGGACGCAGGTGGATCCCTATGAGTTCAAGGCCAGCCTGGTCTACAGATGGAGATCCAGGAAAGCCAGAGTTACACTGAGAAGCCTTAAAAAAAAAAAAAAAACAACAACAACAACAACAACAACTCTTATCTCAAAAAGAAGTTCCAGGGATTCCGTCACTTCCTCTGACCTCTGCAGACACCAGGCATACATGTGCTGTTATACACACAAAATAAAGAAATCTAAAAAAAAATCAAAAATAACAATGATCTGAGAACAATCAATAACTCCCAGGTATGAGCTGGGAGCTCGATCCGTTCCCTAGATAATTCTTCAGTGTGGTCGTTTTCCTAGGTTTTCATGTCAGTTACCCTGCTAGGGTATCTTACTCGATCTGTTCCAATGCACAAAAGCAGCTTAGTGAGGAATGAGCAAAGAAGTCACTGCATATTCCAACCGCGCAGAGGACCAGGAAATACGGCTGTGCAGAGTGAATACACCACTCTGTAAAAAGCCACCAGCTTCCTTCTTGTCCCTCCCTCTCTTTGATCACCACAGCTCAAACATGGAAGTTCCCCCAAGGAAGCAAAGCCAATGCTGAGCAGAGTTTTGTTTTGCAACTGGAGTTACAACGTGCTCTGTCACCCGCCACCACCCATCAGCTGAGCTTTATATGAGCTTTTAGCATGGGTCATACTGTCCTCGGAGCTTAACACACGAAGATCCCATAATGAGAAGTCTGAGATCTTCATTTCTTTTAATCATTTCTAAAGTTCTTTTCTTACAGATCATGTCTAACCTTAAAACAGTCTCATCACGTGGTCCGAGGGCAAACGGTCATCTCTATTCTACTAAGGAAGAAGCGGGGTCAAAACGGCTGAAGGCACAGCCGCTGTGACGCCTTCCATCTCCCATCAACCCTCACCCACTGCTCATAACACAGAGCAGACTGGGGGACCCTGGAGGTCAACTGGAGCAGGAAAGGAAGGCCCCGGGCGAGGGAGAGATGAGAGGTCATCCCAGGTAGAGGGACAGCAGGTCCATAGGGAGGGAGCAGCAGGGGATGCTCTTCTACCTGTCAGATTGCGATGTAGCGACCACCACACGCAGCAGAGCAGAACAAATGCCTGGCCCAGCTCCTGATCTCAGTGGTGATTCTGCCTCTGTGTTAAGACCAATTTGCACCAGGCGGTGGTGGTGCACACCTTTAATCCCAGCACTGGGAGGCAGAGGCAGGCGGATCTCTGTGAGTTCGAGGCCAGCCTGGTCTCCAAAGTGAGTTCCAGGAAAGGCGCAAAGCTACACAGAGAAACCCTGTCTTGAAAAACAAACAAAAAGACCAATTTCTTCTGTTCATAAAGCTTTGAAGATTAACTAAGATGGTTACGAAGAGGAACATCTTCACAACAGAAGCAAAAGTAGAAAAAAAAAGGAGTTTCAAGGGTGAGAGGAATGTCTGAGACATTTAACAACATGGACAACTCTTAAAAATCAAAGGAAATTCTGCCTAACTGAGGCATGCTCGGATTTTGTAATCAAACAGCAAGATGTGAAGCTAAGGGTGAAGGAAGCAGAAAGCCGCTGAGAATGTGGCTTGAGAACCTTCAGAATGCAAGTTAGACATGAGGTTGGGAATGTATTGATCTAATCACATGTAAATACTTGTTGGGTGTCTACAAAGGGCTGAGAATGTTCTAGACATGGGCGAGGCGCCACTCCAGTGCAGGTTTTGTTTTAGTAAGAAGTGGGTGATAGGCCGGGCGGTGGTGGCCCACGCCTTTAATCCCAGCACTCAGGAGGCAGAGCCAGGCGAATCTCTCTGTGAGTTCGAGGTCAGACTGGTCTACAAAGCGAGTTCCAGGAAAGGCGCAAAGCTACACAGAGAAACCCTGTCTCAAAAAACCAAAAAGAAGAAGAAGAAGAAGAAGAAGAAGAAGAAGAAGAAGAAGAAGAAGAAGAAGAAGAAGAAGAAGAAGAAGAAGAAGAAGTGGGTGATAAACAGCTAATCATCAGATGCTGAAAGTGTCATGGAGAGACACCAATCCAGTACTGGTTCATCACGGGCTGGGAGGGCCAGTGTCAGGAGGACCTTAGGGGTGAGGCTTTGACAGAGACCCACAGAGGCAGAGAAGAGAGACTTTTGAGAAGCATGAGGTGAAACACAGTGACAGGAAGAATATGCTTGTAAATGTCAAGTTTCAACTATTATTTTTGTTTCAATTTTCAGAACGTTTTATTTAATTCTAAAGCAGTGAACTTAAGCTGTACTAACTGGATTCCTGGGACTGCTGCACCCCCAAATCTGTCCCACACTGTAGCCAAAATGACCTTTCAGATCTGATTCTCAAATCTCACTGTCCCAGATGTTGTCCACACTCACATGGGTGGTACAGGAAACCCTCCATTATCTGATTTGCTCTGCGTGCTGTTCTTTCTGTCCAGCTCACAGTTGTTCTCAACCTGTGAGTCCTGACCCCTTTGGCAAACTTCTATCTCCAAAAATATTTACATTATGATTCACAACAGTAGCAAAATTACAGTTATGAAATAGTAACAAAATAATTTTATGGTTGAGGAGCTGTACCAAAGGGTCATAGCATTAGGAAGGTTGAAAAACCACTGGCCCAGGATGTCCTTCCTCATCTTGACCTCTGAAAAACTCCTACTCACCACTCAAAATTCAAGGAAGCATCACTTCCTGAGACCTCATCCTGCCCGTCCATGCAGAGGCCAGTGTTCTTGCGTTCATTGCCCACAGTGCATTGGGCATGGCTTCAGGACTTAACGTGCCCACTGTCATTACTTGTCTGGCTTTCTTCCCTTTTAGATTGTTTAGCCCAGGACTAGAGAGAACGACACTCCAGCTCTACTGGGGTCTTATTCTGCTTTTCTAACATGTCAGCCAACTTGGAACAGAACAAACTTAGTACAGTGCCATCCGGTGCTGGGTGACACCAGGACTCCAACTCTAGTCCAAGCAAAGACTAGTCATGAGTAGAGAGGAATAAAACGTTTTGTTTTGCTCGGACTGGCTGGTGATTGTATCTGATTGGATGGAGACCAGGGACAGGTGAGTCACATGAGTAAGTGGGTGCCCAGGCAGCCCAAAGCCAGTCCATGGATTGAATAAAAGTGGAGAGGTTTCAGAGACCCTGAGAGGCAGACTACAGGGTAGGGTGGCTGGTTAGAATGCATGCCTGAAGGAAGGACTGTCTGGCAGTGTGTGTGTGTGTGTGCACAGTCAGGAACGGTTGTGGTGGCAGTGCATGGTTTACTTCCCAAGTCCCAGAAAGAACATGGAAGTCCAGGATCTCTGCTGCCTGCAGGGAAGAAGAAGTTTGCCAGGTGAAGAAAGCCCACTGTGAGGCTGAGAGCCCTCAGATCCCATCACTGGTCCTCATACCGAGGTGAGTTTGTCCCGTATGTCATCCCCACCTCTGTACAGGCCATTTACACAAAGGCAAAGTTTAAGGTGCAGGCTGGATATTGCTCATCCCAAATGCTTGAGACCAGACGTGACTCCATCCAGACACTTTTTGGATAGTGAAGTATTCATTCTCTCTCTCTCTCTCTCTCTCTCTCTCTCTCTCTCTCTCTCTCTCTCTCTCTCTCACACACACACACACACACACACACACACACACACGCACACACGCACGCACGCACGCACACACACATGCACACACTGAGGTCTCTTGAGAAGGGGACCCACATCTATACACAGAGTTTGTGTGTCACTCACATCTCACAAACAGAGCTGAAAGGCAATCATATACAACAGATGTAACACACCTGCAGTGAGGCTATGGCTCATCTCGTAAGATTAGAGATTTTAATTATTAAAATAAATACTAAACATAGTATGTGACAAATATGAAACACCAATACACCTATTAAACAGTTTAATAATAAAATATAAAGGTGAAATATGAAGTAAAATCTTTTAATTATTTAAATATTTTATTTTTAATTTGCTCAAGAATAGTACAGTCAGGCCAAACAGCAGCAGCATGCTGCTGAATTTGATGTGTCCAGCAGCACAGTAGTGTGTCTACATCAGTGTCATCACAGATGTGCTAGCATCATCAGGTCCATGACAGCACACGGTGACAGGTACCTGTCAGCTCCGTGTCACTCTGTACCACAGACCTGTGCAGTCTATTTTGATGCCTGGCTTCATGTACAATGCTGTGGTGTTTACTGGAAATTCAGATCATTATGTTTTAGCTTTACCAAAGGGAAGTGCAATGTGTTATCATGTCCATTCATTGCATCACTTAAGAAGCATTATAAACTGTGTCCTTTGCCTTACAGAAGCTTTTCAGTTTTGGTAGGTCCCATTTATTAATTGTCGATAGCAGTGTCTGTGCTATTGGTGTTATATTCAGGAAGTGGTCTCCTGTGCCAGTGCATTCAAGACTACTTCCCACTTTCTCTTCTATCAGGTTCAGAGTAACTGTATTTATGTTGAGACCTCTGATCCACTTGGATGAGTTTTGGGCATGGCGATAGATATGGATCTATTTGCATTCTTATACATGTCGACATGCAGTTATGCCAGCACTGTTTGTTAAAGATGCTTTCTTTTTTCCATTGTATAATTTTGGCTTCTTTGTCAAAAATCAGGTGTTCATGGGTGTGTGGGTTAATGTCAGGGTCTTCATTTTGATTCCATTGGTCCACATGTCTGTTTTATGCCGATACCTGGAGTCCAGTTGAAGAGAGGGGGAGAGATTATATAAGCAAGGGTGGTCAAGATCATGATGGGGAAACCCACAGAGATAGCTTACCCAAGCTCTGGGAGCTCACAGACTCTAGACTGACAGCTAGGGAGCCTGCATGGGACCGACCTAGGTCCTCTGCATATGGGTGACAGTTGTGTAGCATGGTCTGTTTGTGGGGCTCCTAGCAGTGCGACCAGGATCTGTCCCTGGCCCATGAGCTGGCTTTTTGGAATCTATTCCTTATGATAGGATGCCTTGCTCAGCCTTGATGCAGGGGAGAGGAGCTTAGTCCTGCCTCAACTAGATATGCCATGCTTTGTTGACTCTCATGGGAGGCCTTACCCTTCCTGAGGAGTGGAGGGGGGTGGTAGAAAAGACATGGGGGGAGGGAACGGGCAGAGAGGAGGAAGGGGAAACTGTGGTTGGTATGTAAAATAATTTTTTTAATTTAATAATGAAAAACAAAGTGACATTATCAATGAAAACAAAAAAGCATTATAAAGCATATACTATCTACAGAACATCAAAACAAAGATATAAAAGGCAAGCACTCTAATGACCAAATCCAGTGAATAGAATGACAGGTAAGGAAACTGAGATCCACAGATGCCAACAATGTTGTGTATTGGTAAGGGCTTCTCGGAGGAGGTAGTGTTTAGTAGATATTTCAATGTTAGTGCAGACAACCATGGAAGAGAGTTCGCAATGCAAAACCACAAACACAAGGGCACCTAGGCCGTGCTGGGAGGCAGCTCAGTGCTAGAGCCCATGCCTGGACATGGATTTGACTCCAGCACTGCATGAAAGCACGGGCATCCCACCCTCTACACACACACACACACACACACACACACACACACACACACACACACACGTCTTTATGTATGTTTTGGTGAGGCTGTTTTAGACAGTCTCACTTTGCAGCTTAGGCTGGCCTGGAACTCCTAATATAAGCTGTCCTTGAAATTGTGACAACCCAGTCTTAGCCTCCCAAGAGCTGGGGCTACAGGCACAAGCCACCACAGTGGGCTCTCTTTTCCATTCATCGTTCTGATCTGTATTCTTCTTCCTTCCTTTTCTTTGTTTGCTCCTGTGGTTTTAGTTCTTATTATTCTATTAGCTGCCCTTTCTTAGCATCTCAGTTATGTCTTTATTTTCCTCAGTGGTGGCCTTAAAGTCAGCTTTGTGTCCACTACAAGTCTACTTTCAGTTCAACTGTCCCACAGCAGCCAGATGTCTTCTAACCACGCAATGAGCCTACCTGCTCCCACCCAGCCCTGACACACTGCTCCCACCCAGCCCTGACACACTGCTCCCACCCAGCCCTGACACACTGCTCTCACCCAACCCTGACACACGGCTCCCATCCAGCCCTGACACACTGCTCCCACCCAGCCCTGACACACTGCTCCCACCCAGCCCTGACACACTGCTCCCACCCAGCCCTGACACACTGCTCTCACCCAACCCTGACACACGGCTCCCATCCAGCCCTGACACACTGCTCCCATCCAGCCCTGACACACTGCTCCCATCCAGCCCTGACACACTGCTCCCACCCAGCCCTGACACACTGCTCCCCCCCAGCCCTGACACACTGCTCCCACCCAGCCCTGACACACTGCTCCCACCCAACCCTGACACACGGCTCCCATCCAGCCCTGATACACTGCTCCCAGCCCTGACACACTGCTCCCATCCAGCCCTGACACACTGCTCCCACCCAACCCTGACACACTGCTGTCACCCAGCTCTGACACACTGCTCCCCCCCAGCCCTGACACACTGCTTCCACCCAGCCCTTACACATTGCTCTCACCCAGCCCTGACACACTGTTCTCACCCAGCCCTTACACACTGCTTCCACCCAGCCTTTACACACTGCTCTCACCCAGCCCTGACACACTGCTCCCACCCAGCCCTGACACACTGCTCCCCCCTAGCCCTTACACACTGCTTCCACCCAGCCTTTACACACAGCTCTCACCCAGCCCTGACACATTACTCTCACCCATTCTATGTACACGTACATCCATGTGAAACATCCATGTCGGTTCTGGAGGTATGATGTTCTTTGCAAACTCACTTCCCTGGGCTCTAGAGCAGTTTTTGACCTTTCAATGTTTCTGTTTCTTACTTGTTAGGATGGAGTGAGAACTTATTTGTTCTTTGCATACTGAGCAGGACCCAGAAGTCCCCACACTATTGTTTGGGTTTTTTCCCAACATGATATTTTTATTTACTATTTCAGAATTTTATATAATACACCCCAATCACACTCGATCAACCCTGGTCCACCCTCCCCTCCTAGCGCCCCCCCCAAAAAAAAATAGAAAAGAAAGAACAAAACAAAAAAACCACCCAGTCCATTTGTGTAGCCCATATACTAACTGGAGCACGGTCAAACTCCCAGTGGTCCACACCATTGTTTTTACAGAACGTAACACAAATGACGGTCAGCTGGGCTTCACAGAACTGAAAGGCAAGAGGGAGGGAACCCGAACTCAGGGTGCCACACAGGCAGCAAGCGCAGGATGCAGACCCTCCCCTGCACGGGGAACGCGTGGAAGGGGTCAAAATTACCGGAAGCTGGACACTTGAAGGAGGGACCCCAGGAACAAGAAGCCTCTGAGGAGGGTGGGTCACTCTAAGAAAGAGGCACTAGCCACTGAAACTGACTGACCAGATTAGACAAAGAAAACTGTGGCTATGAAGCCAATTTGCAAATGTTTTCAAGGGGCACCCACCCCTCCACCACCCACCCCTCCACCTCCCACCCCTCCACCTCCCACCCCTCCTCCACCCACCCCTCCACCTCCCACCCCTCCACCTCCCACCCCTCCACCTCTCACCCCTCCACCTCCCACCCCTCCACCTCCCACCCCTCCACCTCCCACCCCTCCACCTCCCACCCCTCCACCACCCACCCCTCCACCTCCCACCCCTCCACCTCCCACCCCTCCACCTCCCACCCCTCCTCCATCCACCCCTCCACCACCCACCCCTCCACCACCCACCCCTCCACCTCCCACCCTAGCTTCCATCTGTGATTACCAGGACAAATGGTTCTTGAGGATGCTGGAAGGACTATGGCCCCTTTTCCTCCTTCAGCCTTCCGCTAGCACCCCCTGCTGGCAGAGCCTACCTGGGAGAAACTAAAGGCTGGTTTGAAGCTGGTAGGCAGTAGTTTAATAGTTGACAGGATTCGTTGCTTTGAAACGAGAAACAGGATCTGAAGACACAGCTCAATGGGTGAAATGCTCACCGTGCAAGCATGAGAACTTGATGCCAGATCCTTAGACCTGTGTAAAAGCCAGCAAGGCTGGCCTCTAGCTCACAGCGATCCTCTTAGGTCTGCATTATGTATGACTGTTGGGATAAAGGCGTGTGCCCCCTCTCCTAGGAGCTGTACAAGTCTACAATCCTAGTTCTGGGGGAGGGAGGGAGGGAGAGGCAGGATGATCCCTGAGGCTTGCTCGCCAGCCAGCTAGCTGGACCAGTGGGCTCCAGGTTCAGTGAGGGCAATGCTGTGTCCAAAACTAAGGTAGAAAGCAATGAAGAAAGACACTTGTCACTTGATATCCATATCCATGTGGATATGCACACCCATACACACACGCACGCTCACACACACACCACAATGGAATTACTAGAAATGACACTGAATTTGCAAACAGTAACATGTCATAAAATACTTTCTACAAATGCTATCTAGAGAACCTGAAGTCTCCTGTATTTATTTTTATCTGAATTACTATAGTTACAGATATGGCTGTAAGCCCAGTAACTAAATGCCCCCCCACACCCCACGAGACCCAGGAAGTATCTCGTTATCACATTCCATTACACACCCCATAAACTTCACTCAAGCAACTGACTGAGTGCATGTTATCCACCACCCACCACTCCATGCCCTGGAGTCTTAGCTGTGTGATTTGAGAATGGCTAAGCTGGAAATTCCTCAGAGTAGGACAGTAGGGAATGTTTCACTCCAGAGAAACTTAAATAAAACACACATGTTCCCTGGCCAGTGACTAGACTCTGATCCTCCCAACACTATTCAAGTCTCCTGCTCCATATTGCTTCTTATCACTTATATCCACTGTTGTGTTGATCCTTAAAGCGGTTTGTGGGGGAAATGTGGAGAAATAATGCATCTGCAACAACCGTGACTGGAGAGAAGGTTCTGCAGCTTAGGGCACTTGTTGCTCTTGCAGAGGACCCACAATTGATTCCCAGTACCCATGTGGTGGCTCACAACCATCCATAAGTCCAGTTCCCCAGACCTGACATGCAGCAGTCCGCTGGCTCAAACGCCATTACAAGATGGCGCTGGTTTCCTGTTTATCCCGAATGCTAACGTGTCGCTCTCCCGCCCGAAGGCTGATGCAACCTTGACGTGGTATCACCCCATATAGTACTGACCAATCAGCTTACCGCCCAAGCTCCGCCCCCAGAACCTGCATATAAGCCAGCTTGCCCCGGCGCCCGGGGCCCTCCTCCCGTACCAGCTCTCCCGAGAAGCCATAACCGAGCAGCGTTCAATAAAACCGTGATAGAGGAAGAATCTTGGAGTCGTGTCTTGCTTCCCCGCTGGTCGGGGCGCGCCGCAACTGGTGCCGAAACCCGGGAAACTTCGGACCTTGCGAACGACTCGGAGGAGGGCCGAAGATTCAGAACCTCACACGGGAACGGTGAGTACTCATAAGGTATGACTGACGCCTATGACACCAATTTTGCCTTTTTGCTGGACTTTTTCCCGTTGATAATTTTTGTGTGGGTTATCTTGGTGATTGGGTGCTGCTTTTGGCTGCGCTGCCACCGCGCGGAACACAAACGAGATCTAGGAAAAGCCACCTTGCCTTTTTGGAGATTGGTGAAATCTTGTCTGGATGAGGAAAAGGCACAGGAAGCAGTAGCAAAGGGGAGAAAGGCTATGGCAGAATGGCAGGATAGTCAGTCCGAAACCGGTAAGGAAACAGAAGCTAGCAAAGAAAATTCTAAACATAAAGAAAATAAAAGAGAAAAGGGAAGGAAAGGAAATTTCCTCTTAGAAAAGGGAGAAAAATTTTAATCAAGAAAAAAGGATTTTCCCGGTAAAAAGGGGAAAAATTTTGAAACTAGGCCTAAAGATTGGGGCCCTGTAGAGGAAGGATGAACAAGAAAAAAGCCTCTTCCAAGTGATAATGGAGGAAGAAAAGACTTTTTCCAATTGTAGAATTTTCAGGATAGCTGAAACTCTGAGCTCTTTCTGCAGTGCAGCATCTGAATTACAAAGAATCGGCAGGTAGGCCTCATTGCTGCTGGCTGAACTAGCAAACAAGCCCAGAGCTTAAAGTTTTGCTGTCTGTTTGCTTAATTTTGGTTCAAATGTTTTTTATTTTTTTCCCTCAGAATGGGAATAATTCAATATTTAGGATCCCTTCATGGGAAATGTTTTTCTGTTTTTCCCTTATGGTGGGAATAACTCATTAGGTAGTCCCTTCATGGAAGTAAGAGAAAGTTTAAACGTGAGTGCACTTGTGCGGGGCACGCAACCAGCATGGCAGTAAAGGTGTGTGTGAGATAGCCTGGAGCAGCAGGCGGGAGGCTTAGCCACAAGGCGGATGAGAGGAACAGACTCGCGGGCAGGCAAACAGGCAAAGGCCAGGAGAGAGACTAGCACTAAAAGTCTAAACGGGCCCAACTTCTGGTGTAAATGGTTTCAGTCAGGACATTGAATGCTAAGTCAATGCTGTGTGAATAAAGGATGTTTTGTTCTTTTGATTGTCTTAATAAATGTTTGGATTCTCATGGTAAATAAACTAAGGAACAGAATTCATAATTGTGATCATTACTGAAAATTTGGCTCTGCTCTTTAAGTTGCTTTCTAGAATTCTATAGAAGTATAACACCTGAAATGGATTGGGTTGTTAACATATTAAATAATGTTGCTAAGATAAACTCATAAATAATAATCTCTTACTGATAAAGAGGTTACAAAATTATTTTTCCAGTAAATAAAATACAAATAAATTGTTTGGTCCACATTGTTAATATTTGGCAATTTACATTAATGTTACTTGGAATCTATAAAAAGGGATCCTCTTAAGATTTTATAAAAATACTCAGAAGTATTACCTAAAGTTACCTCTTAATCCTGTAGAGATTGTATTTAATGCTTTTATAATTGGTATATGTAAAAAGGACCATGAAAATAGAAGCTGGTGATAAAATTGCTTGATTAATATTGCTTTTATATTTTAATTGCAAAATGGCACCTATATGTAGAATTGGAGGCTTTGAAAGTATAGGAAAAAGGTGTTTTGACAAACAGTTATCAATGATAAACAGCCTAAATTAAAAATAAAATTATATGGGATTGAGATTAAAAGATTACTGGATTCTGGTGCTGGACATATCTATAACTTCACAAGAATCCTGAGATCCCAACTGGCCTCTACAAGAAGTCAGGAAAATGGCGGCTATTACAAGATCTTAGAGCTGTAAATAATACCATGCTTCTCATGGGAGCAACACAACCTGGCTTGCCTGCTCCTGTGGCAATTCCTAAACATTAGGAATTTAATTGTGATTGACTCATATGGATGATATTTTATTGGCTGCTAAAGATAAAAAACTTATTTTTGATGCCTTTTCTAAATTACAAGAGGTTTTTAGCCTGGCTAATTTACAGATTGCCCCAGAAAAGGTACAGGTATCTTTTCCCTATCATTATTTAGGTCATGAATATTTTGTTTTTCTCATTCACCTACTGGAGCGTTTTGGCAAACAGGTTCTATTCTATGGGTACATTCCCCAGCTTCTCCAGCAAAAAACATCACTCCTTATCCACAGGCTATTGCTCAGATTATATTTAAGGGAATCAAGATCAGTGTTCAAACTTTTGGTAAGGAGCCAGATATTGTGGTGACCCCATACACCCAGTCTCAAACAGCATGGTTGCAAGCTAATGATAATGATTGGACCATATTGACATGCTCCATGCAGGGTCGGTTTGATACTCACTACCCCTCCAATGATGTGTGTAAATTTTTTTAAATTGCATCCTGTTATATTTCCCAAGATAGTACAGATGACTCCTATTCCTCAGGCCCGTGTAGTATTTACTGATGGCACTTCACGTGGTTTTGCTGTGGTGGTTTCTGGTAACATAGTAAAGAGAATAAAAGTCCAGGGCACTTCTGCCCAAATGGCAGAGGTACAGGCGCTGTTGCTTGCTTTACAGATGTTTTCTGATGAGAGTGTAAATATTTATACTGATAGTCAATATGTGGCACATGCCATTATGCCTTTGGAGACAACAGCCTACATACCATCCATTTCTCCCATTCATGAATATTTATTGCAAGTGCAAGGACTTATATGGTCCCGCTCACATAACCTTTATGTGGGCCATATTAGAGCTCACACTCAATTGCCTGGACCTCTAAGTGAAGGTAATCAGAGGGCTGACGCCATTACTCGTATGGCTGTCACATTAATTTGCTCCACCTTTGATAAGGCTACTCAGTTGCATCAACGTTATCATCTTAATGCTGGATCTCTTCGTCATCATACAGGCATAACCCGGGAACAAGCCATCCAGATAGTTAAATCATGTCCTATTTGTGTTGAATTTTTACCTGTTCCTCATTTGGGAGTTAATCCCCGAGGACTTTTACCTAATCATGTGTGGCAGATGGGCGTCACACACGTGCCTTCCTTTGAAAAATTACAATATGTCCATATGTCTATTGATACATATTCTTCTCTAATTTTTGCTTCTGCCCATTCAGGGGAAATGGTTAAGGATGTAACCTTGCTTACATGGGCGTGCCAAAATGCATAAAGACTGATAATGGTCCTGTCTACAGCAGTACGGGATTTTCAAAACTCTGCCATCGTACCTTAAAAACATATATTGCTAAAGTAAAAAGGGGGGAGCTAGGGGCTCATCTCTCCTCTCCACATTCTACTCTTTCCCTTGTTTTATATATTTTAAATTTTTTATTGGTGGATTCTGCTGGAGTATCCACTGCAGATAAGCACTGGAGGGCTCCTGTTGCAAATCATCCTCTGGTGCGATGGAAGGACCTTTCTACTGGCACTTGGAAGGGACCCGATCCGGTGTTGGTGTGGGCCCGGGGATCTGTTTGTGTCTTTCCACAGGACAATGAATTTCCTCTTCGGGTTCCTGAGCACTGTGTGCACCCTGTGGCTGCTGCTGAATCCTGACATGGCAGAGACCTATTGGGCCTTCGTAAAAAACTCTCCCCTTCTGATGCCAATGGAGATTGAGAGCCCAATACGGCCAGCCTTGGCAAACATTATTGTAAGCCTAGGGACTATGGCCATGTGGTTGGATTCTTCAGAAGGTAATGTATGGTAACCTTTTTTCAAAAATGTTGAGAATGTGTCACACCTTGGAGATTAAGGATAACTCTGAAGGTCAATGACCTTCATTTGTTAACAGTAACATGCCAGCTAAGCCTTTTCACATTTTGCAACCCTCTTCAAGCTGGTGTAGTACCTACTTTTCAGGAATGGCTCTGTGCAACATCTATTGGCCTCCTGAAATTCATCTAGCCTCTTTTGAAGACACCTTAAAATTTGTGAGCCTGAATGTAGCCATTTATGAGACCATTAGTTCTGCTCCTTGTTTGCTGTTTTTGTTTTTGTTTTCTTTATGGTTCTTAGTTGTTCTTTTGCAGACCTGCCAGCCTAAGTAGTGCTGGGATGAAGAAAAATGGGCCTTGGTGGTTCGTGTTCCTGGAGCTGCGTCCATGCCAGTGGACCATGGCAGTTAGACACAGATGATGCTCACACATTCCAGAAGAGACTCGGACATCGATGTTGCCATTGTTGCTGTTACAGCGGTGGTGGCCACTGCTGCTACTATTTCTGGGATGGCTATTTCATAATTGGGTTCTACAGCTAGCACAATGGAGACCCTGGCAGCAAAAGTAGCTACCACAGTTAGTTAATCTTTCATTCTATTGAGCATGATAAATTTAATTCTACATTTATACATTTAAATTGGCTTTGAAAGTTGTAAAAATTATTTAAACTCAAGTTCCATTTGTTTTTGGGATACCACTTTACAAGGACTCCAATTTGCAGTAAGGCTCGTTTAAGAAGGGAATGGCTCAATCGCCTTTAGCCTCCTGGCTATGGGTAGGTTAGGACTACTGTTGGTCTTTTCTGTGTCGCACAGATTGCAAGCCCAGCGCCACTTTGAGATCTTTGGCAACAGTTTACTCTACAGCTCACGTGGTTGAGCCTGTATGATAATGAGTATTCAGAGACGGGTAATGCTTGGGGGGCGCTCACCAACCTAAGACAGAGCACTTGCGGGGCCTGGGCAGGTGTCTCCATGACGGGTAAGGTGACCTGCTGACGTCCCACGCAACCTAAGTCAGAAGCTCATTTTTTAGTAAAAAGGGGGGACCTGTAGGGCCCTGGTCTCCTCCCATATTGAGTAAAGCCGTTGCCTGCTTGCCGACCTTGACCAGATGTCCTCCCTATTCTAATTCCCTGCCGGTATCCACCCTCCTGAATGCTTTAGGGAAGTTCCTTGTTTGTGTATCCTGCATATTGGGCATTAACAGCTTAGATGCAAGAATGTAGAACATTCAGTAGCAAACTTCTGCCCTCCGGGGATCCGCCATTGTGCTGTAAGCCTGTATTTAAGGTTTCCTCCCTCTTTCAATAAACGGCATTTGGCATTTGGCATTCAGCTGAGGCATGCTGACCTTCCTGATGATCAGCCTCTCCCTGAATCTGGCCTGGACTCAGGATGACATATTCTGGGCTTTCCTTCGAGCCTGGCCTGTGCCCGCTCCTGTGTTTTTAACGGATACTCTCTTTCCACAATTTCATTCCACCATCTGCAGGCTGGAGGATGAAGTTTGTTATCCTACCACCTATCAAACTTCAAGCTATAATAGCACTGATTTTATTTTCCAGTTCAAAAACAGTGCTTAAACAGTAAACCTTTTAAACCAGCCAAGAATAAGTTAGGATCCCTGTTTCAGGCATATAACAACAAAAGTCTGGCAGGGTATCCCTGGGATATGAGAGAGAATTTGAAATGTTACAATTGAATTTCATCGCCTCTATTGCTGCCCTAAATCAGACGCGTGCTCATTTGACCACCTTGGGAGAATTTACTGATTTTTTGGTCACAGCTGCATCTTATGTGAAGGAATGGGCTGGGGTGTGGGCGATGGGAACAGTGGGCTTGATTGGTCTAGTCATACTGGGTTGGATCCTCTGTAGGTTGATAAAGCGCAATCGTACAGAGCGTACACTTATGCTATGGCCGCCCTGGATGCTGGCGGTTCCCCAAGTATCTGGTTGGCCCAGCTGAGGGAACTGTAGGCTGTCCTTGCACTCGGAGGGCTCTGCCCATTGCACCCGATTAGGAAGCCTATGATACTGCTCCTGCACACGGAGAGCTCTGCTCATTGCACCCGTTTAGAGAGTATCATTGTTCCTCCTACTCAGCACTCGCCCATCGAGCAGGAAGCTCATCATGAGGAGACTCCTAGCTCTGGGTTGCCAAAAACAAAAAGGGGGAACTGCAGCAGTCCGCTGGCTCAAACGCCATTACAAGATGGCGCTGGTTTCCTGTTTATCCCGAATGCTAACGTGTCGCTCTCCCGCCCGAAGGCTGATGCAACCTTGACGTGGTATCACCCCATATAGTACTGACCAATCAGCTTACCGCCCAAGCTCCGCCCCCAGAACCTGCATATAAGCCAGCTTGCCCCGGCGCCCGGGGCCCTCCTCCCGTACCAGCTCTCCCGAGAAGCCATAACCGAGCAGCGTTCAATAAAACCGTGATAGAGGAAGAATCTTGGAGTCGTGTCTTGCTTCCCCGCTGGTCGGGGCGCGCCGCACTGACACCCTCTTCTGACCTCTGAAAACACCTGGCATGCATGTGGTGCACATACATACATACAGGCAAAATGTTCATGCATATAAAGTAGTATATACATATATATGTACAGAGTAAAGCAGACAAAGTTCTGAGAGATGAGTCTATCTGCATCTCCATATGAGGCTATGCCAGTCAGCACTCATTCCCAAAGCCTACCATTCAAGATTTTGAATGCCCACCATACCAGGATTAACCCCTATTTGAATTAATTTATCAGATTGGTTGGTGGTCCTTCATTGACAAATTCAACAACTACATCATATTGTCCCCAACTGTGGAAGCAGATCACATGTAGAGCTCTCCTTACTGCACCCAACCAACTCAACCACTTCCTGTGATGAAGCACAGATAAAATCTGATTGCCCACAGCTCCAAGGACAAACTGAGGTTGAAGGGACTCTGGCCAATGTCCACCAAGAAAATATGAGATGCTGTGAATGATAGCCTGATACAAAGATCTATCAAGATGACGTCCTTCACCATGAAATAGCAGGAAAATATATCTACTTATTAATATATGCTCATGCAGATTCATATCTGCAGATTATTCTAAGCTAGAACTTTCCTCAGATGATTAAGTGCCACGGCTTCTGAGATGCGCACAGAAGCCTCTAGGCCTTCCTCCGGGGGTTCACTTCCAGTCCCCAGACCTGCCGTGCTGAGACTGCAGCTTTGGTCCAAATGCCTTGCTCAGCTTCACGGGCCCTTCAGGGAGACTCTCACTGTAGCAGAAGTTACGATTTCTCTTGAGTTGGCGATTTCGCTGCTGCTCTCACTGCAAACTCGCCAACATACAGGCACACTCGAGCGTGCACGCGCGCGCGCACACACACACACACACACACACACATACACACACACTCAGGCGTGTGCACACACACACAAACACACACACTCAGGTGTGCACACACAAACACACACAGACACACTCAGGCGTGCACACACCACACGTGCGCACACACACACTCAGGCATGCACACGCACAAACACACACACACAGACACACTCAGGCGTGCACACACACACTCAGGGTGCACACACAGAGACACATTCAGGCATGCACACACACACACACACACACACACACACACACACACACGGAGGATGCAGTGCTAGAACTGCCTGTGCAGATTTCCACATACTGTGAATGGCATGTGCAAGAAGAAGAAGAGGGTCCCACTGCTCTCCTCCCCACCCCTGTGCCCTCACCGTTCCCCTATAAGCCTACGTGGCACTTCATAAACAGAAGAGATGGCTGTATAATAAGGAAGACCAGAGGCAAGAAGGGAAACCACATCAGACTCACGCCTCTGTTGATGGAAACGGAGTTCAGAGCACCCGATCCACACAGGGAAGATCTCATTAGGTCGTAAGGATACAAACTGGAATACGGCATCATCAGCATGGTGAATGACTTCATCACCCTCCATCCCTGGCTGCGGCCCACAGATCAGTGGGAACCAGAAAAGCTTCTTGGGAAGTTCACAGCCTTTCATCTCAGAAATTACAAAGACCCTTTGTTAACACTCATTAGACCCAACCCCTTCCCAGTCGGTGGGAAAGTCAACGCTGGCAGTGAACTGCTCCCCTCTCTCAGCCCAGACTCACACAATAGTCTCTGTGCAGCAGGGTCTGGGGACATAATTATTTTGCTGTTCTCAATTACTTCTTTTATCCAGCCTTTAAGGAGCTAGCTGGGCATGCCCTTCATGAGAACTCTTCTATGAGGCTGCAGGATGGCTTTGTCCCCAAGGGCTGCAGGATAATCACTAGGTGAGACAGTTCAGAGAGAGTGGGTGAGATTGCACAGGGGCTCTGGCCTCCATCCTCAGAGTATTTGATCCTCCCTCACAGCTGAAGAAGTATCAGTCCCACCATCCTTCCAAGTCAAGAGCCTGAGCTTTCTGTGTCATCTCATTACGCCTCTCAAGTTCCCTCTGGGGCAGAAAGACTGAGTATGGATCCTTGCCATATGATAACTACGTGACCTTGGAAAAGAGCACCATGAAGGCTCCATTTCCTCACCTCCAAATGATAGTGACAATCCCAAAGCTGCTGTGTGAAACACCCATGAAGAACCTCAGAAAACACACAGAAAGTATCTAATAAATGTTAACAGATATTCACACTCCCCACAACCCAATGAAGCTTGAGGCCATAAAGCCTCAGAGATATGTCATTTACCAGGGTCATGAGCTATGCAGAACCCAAGCTCCGTGGAGCTGTGTCTACCCTGCATTACGTCACATAAAAAAGAATGGGTAAGTAAGGATGTACGGGAGGGAGATCTGGCTGTGACATAGGTAGTCAGGGTTGATTCAGCTAGTCTGGCTACTGAGGTATGAGTCCTCTTCCTCCTTCAGGCACCAATACGTGGGCATCCCTCCCAAAGCAGCTCCCTGGCTGCTCTCGCCCAGAACACTGGTCCCGTTCTCAGCACCTGCATAGTGGCCCACAACTGTCTGTCACTTCAGTTCCAGGAACTCTGACGCCCTCTTCTGGCCTCGAAGGGCACCAGGCATGCATGTGGTGCTCTTACATGCATGCAGGCAAATGCTCATATTCATGAAACTAAAAAATAAATCTTAAAAAGAATGGATGATGAGCCAGATGTGGTGACACACACCTGTAATCCCAGTGCTTGGAAGGGAGAGAAAAGGAGAATCAGGGTTTCAAGGCCGTTCTGTCTCAAAATAAATAAATAGGTAGATATTTTTAAAAAGTAATCACACACAGCCTGGGGCTCACGGCCACCACCTGAACCCAGCCAGGGCACAGGTGTCTCCACAGAGGAATGAACAGTGAGCAATGCAGAGGCGAAGCCAACCCCTCCAGTGTAACAGTGTCGGAGGAGCGGCAAGCAAAGAGAAGCCTCCCTCTGAAACACTGATTTCACACTTTCGTTCAAGCGAGAAAACTGAGGTTCTGAGAGGTTAGGTGACCTGCATGGAGCCGCAGAGCGACTGAGTAGTAGAGCCAGGACTAAACTCCAAGCCTCCTGGTACCAGAGTCTCGACAAGATGCTGTTGCAGGTGTCATGGCAGTAGCTCATAGTCAACCTTCCGCTAATTCTCTTCTGGGTCCGAAGCTGCAGAGCACATTCTTGCCTCAACTGGAGGGAAAGGAAGCAGCTGGCTTTGGATACCCCCCCACCCCCATGCCAGCTCCTTGACAAGTGTTTCGTAGACACCCAGCTCATCAGCTCATCTCTGGGAGGAAAGCTCGGTTAGCAGAGAAGGACACAGAGTTTCGAAGCACAGCTCCCAGTGCAGCACGGGAGCAGGGTGAGCTCAGGCCATTGTGGGAAGAAACACATTTCAAATACCATTTTACGGTCAGATTTGAAACTGTTCTCAAACTACCTCAAAGAAAATAAGTGGCATCTGCTGCCTGAAGTAGCATCCTGAACACTCAAGAGGAGTCAGGAGCTGCCAGAGCTAGGGACTTGAAGCCCGTAAGTTCTAAGGAGGACTCTGGATTTTTATTTTCCTCACATCATCCGGCATGTAGCACTAATACATAATGACAGTGCTTAATGCAGAGTCCTAATGTCAGAATGCTTACTCAGTCAATTTAATTCCAAACATAAAGCTACTTTTCTTCTGATTGTAACTACTAATTTGCTCCAAGATGATTTTCTGATGAATGCTTCTTTTATTGCATGTATATTTGGTACTGTGTGCTCTAATTGGAGACATTAATGGGTCAACAAGCCATAGCTATTATAATTTCATCCTTTGGGTTTCAGAGTCTTTCCTTGTGAATTATATTTAGTACTTTAAAAAAAAACAAATACACACACAAAAAGAAAGAAAAAAAAAACAGCATAGCCATGTAGGAAAATTGAGAGTCTGTTGTGAGGGACTGTGGTGGTTTGAATGACAAATGTCCCCATAAGCTAGTGTTTTTTAACACTTGGTCCCCAATTGGTGGTCATGTCTGGGGACTATGGAACCTTTGAGTTATGGAGCTTTGACAGAGGAAATATGTCACTGGAGGTGGGCCTAACAATAGACAACTTCATCCCACTTTCTGCTCTCTCTCTCTCTCTCTCTCTCTCTCTCTCTCTCTCTCTCTGTCTCTCTCTCTCTTTCTCACTTCCTGTATGTGAATGAAAATGTGACCAGGCAGCATCCTGGCTCCTGCCACCATGCCCAACCCTGCCTATTGTTATGCCCTCACTTCTATGATGGACTCTGCACACCAGTTCCCAAATAACCAACACGGAGACTCAATATTAATTATAAATGCTCGGTCCATAGCTCAGGCTTGTTACTAGCTAACTCCCACATTTAAACTATTACATACTTTTTATCTATGCTTTGCCATATGGCTTGGTACCTTTTCTCAATATGGTATGTCCATCTTGCTTCTCTTTGTATCTGCCAGCAACTCTCCTGACTCCACCCTTCTTCCCCATCATTCTCAGTTTGGCTTTCCTGACTAACTTTGTCCTCTTTAGCTATTGGCCAGTCAGCTTCTTTATTAAACCAATCACAGCAACATATATTCACAGAGTGTAAAGGAATATTCCACACCATCCCTCTAGAACCAGAAGCCAAAATAAACATTTTCATCCTTAAGTTTCTTTTGGTCACAGTATTTAATCACAGCAACAGAAAAGTGGCCAATACAGAGAGTGGCTTCTTTTAGTCAGGCACTAAAAGCAGTGGTGCACATTACAGAATGCTGCTGTGACTTGGGCAAAATACAGAATGCTGCTATGACTTGGGTTTGAAATCTAGATGGCATGGTGAGAATAGCAGATAGCTGCCATGTTTTCCAAGTCGAAAGTTAGAGCCTGTGGCTCAGCTACAAAACATGTAAAAATAGGCTAGTTGTAAGCACTCTGGTACCCAAACAACAGCATCACACCATGAGCAGCCATTGTTGCTGATCTCAACCAGCTCTGTGGGTCTCTGAAGAGTCAAGTCAGATGGTGCTTAGCATCCAGACTAGAACACACCTTCAACCACATTAAAAGTCAGAGATGACTCAGCACCACTGCAGGGGGTTCACACTGAGGAAGAAAAAGAACCTGAGAGATGCAACTATAGAGAATTAAGGAGCATTGGCCAAACACAGACACATGTTTTCTGGTTTAACTTTTTGTCAACTTGACACAAGGTAGAGATATCTAAGAAGAGGGAACCACAACTGATAAAATGCCTCTACAATTAGTGATTGATGTGGGAGGCTGAGCTCACTGTGGGTGGGGTCACCCCTGGGCAGGTGGTCCTGGGATGTATAAGAAAGTAGGCTAAGCAAGCCATTGGTGAGAAAGTCCATCAGTAGTGTTCTTCCATGGGCTCTACTTCAGTTCCTGCCTCCAGGTTCCTGCCTTTAGTTCCTGCCTCTGCTTCTCTCAATGCACTGTGACCTGGGACATAAGCCAAATAACCCCTTTCTTCTAAGTTGATATTGGTCATGGTGTTTCATCACAGCAATAGAAACCCTAACTAAGCCATGAATTGGTACCAGAAGTGGGGTATTGATGTGACAAAGCAGACCATATGTTTGTGGGAGAATTACGGTGGCATTTGAACACTGGGCTAGAAAAGCCATTGAGTGCTCAGAACTCAGTGGAGTGTTCCTTAGGAGCTTGGAAAATAAGAACACTGAGAGCTGTCCAGTCACAGAGGCCTGGCTTGTTTCAGAGGAAGACTCTAACAGAGCCATTTGAGTAATGTTTTGAATTAAAAATTTGTAGTTCTGTTGCTGCTGAAGAATTAGCAGTGATTAACAAAAGACCAGAACCACCAATGTGAAACCTTTGATATGCTGGAAAAGTCAATGCTTGTTAACTAGAGTTAAGAAGTCAGTGGAAACTATGACGAGATCAGCATCACTGAGAATCTTCTGGGAGTACTTACTCAGGATCAGCATACAGAAGCTGTGGTCTATAGGGACCCAAGACTGAACCTCATGCTGGCAGCTGAACGTGGTAATATGTAAGAGTTTCCCAGGTGGCGCTGGTTTTGAAGCCATAAAGGAATCAGTTGTAATGTGTAGCTTCTTGTTGTTGTTTGATTTGTCTTTGTCAACTTGATACAAGCTAGAGTCATCTGAGAGGAGTGAACACCTATTGAGAAAATGCCTGTAGGAGACTGGCCTGTAGGCAAGCCTCTGGGGAAGTTTGTTAATTGGTGATTGGTGTGGGAGGACCCAGCCCATTGTGGATGATGCTACCCTTAGGCAGGTGGTCCCAGGTTGTAAAAGAAAGCAGACTGAGCAAGCCTGAACAAGCCAGGAAGCAGCACTCCTCCATGGTTTCTGCTTCAGTTCCTGCCTTGAGCTCCTGCTTCAGCTTTCCTCTGTGTATTATGACCTGGGTTACAAGCCAAATAATCCTTTCCTCCCCAAGTTGCTTTTGGTCATGGTGTTTTATCACAGCAATGGAAACCCTAAGACACATATAGAAGGGATTATATACCATAACAATGCAGGATTTATCCCCATATTGCAAGATTAGTTTAGCATGCAAGGAAGTGTGAACAAATCTCCACAGAGAAATGCATGCACAAGCATTAATGGTAGCATTATTCTCAATAGCCCAAAGGTAGAAATGTCATCTTCACATGATGAAACACTATTCTGAAATCAAAAGCAGTAAATGATCAACACATGCTACCATGTAGATGAAACTTAAAAATGCGCTGAGTGATTAAGTCACAGTATGCTGTGTGCATCTTTGTGACCACACACTCTATAAATCCACTTCTATGGAAAATCTGGAACTGACAAGCCCAGGACAGAAAACAGGTCAGTGGTTTCCAAAGGCTAAGGTACGGAGGAGGTAAAACTGACTGATAATAATTATCTTCTCTTTGGGGAGTAAAGAAAGTATTCTAAAAGTATTCTAAAGATCACTGGAAGAGTGCCTGTCTAGAACATGCAAGACCCTGGGTTCTAACCCCAGAACCACAAAAAATAAAAAAATAAAAAATAGCAATGGAAGACTCACAACATCACAAATACACTGAGGACCTCTGAGTTGTATCTTGAAAGGATGAATCTGTGCTATGTGATAAAGCTGTGATTGAAACAGACATAATTTCTTTAAGTATTGGACATGAAGTGAGAGCTGAGTTTAAATCCCAGCTCGGCTCATTCCCTGCCAGGCAAGGCACTACTCTGCTGGGCATCTCTGCAGACAGGATCATGAAGTGTTTGGGAAGTGGAATAACAGCTCCCAGAGACTCACCTGGAGAAGGGGTGGGAACGATTGGAAACTGGTGTTTAGTGGATGTTTAATTGGGTGTACACGGTAAGAAAAAGTCCCAGAGATGCAAGGCACAATGATTGCACAGCAGGCGTGAATCTACTTAATCCCACTCAGTTTCATACTTGAAATGTTTACAGTTGTGTTTTATGCTTTATTTTAGTGAAATATTTAATTTAAAACATATCAAGTTGAAATTATGTTAATTATTTTATTCTGATCAGCCCTACCTCATGAAATAATATGGTCCAGTAAGTGCCAGAGAGGCCAACCAGGCACTGAAAGTTAGGTCTCCCCAGCTAGAGACAACTTGGCAGTAAAGAGCACTTGTTGCTCTTGCAGAGGACCTGAGTTTGATTCCCAGCACCCACATTGGGTGGCTTATAACCACATATTAATCCAGCTCCAGGGGATCCAAAACTTCTGTCCTCCCCACTGACATGAACATACACACACATGTTGTGTGATATTTTGATCATGTTCTGACAAATAAAGATTGCTTGGAGTCAGAGGGCAGAGCTAGCCAGTATCCAACCAAAATTAACTGCAAAGGTTTTGGAGTACTGTAGACAGATAAGATAGGAAGTAGTAAGGAGGGTGGAGAGGGACCTCAGCCCTTTTGGAGGACAGAACGGAGCAGGTAGGAGAGGACTGGTGACTTCTCTGCTTCTCTGATCCTTCAGGTTCTTACCCTGATATCTGAATCCTGAATTTTTATTGATAAAGAATAATTAGAGTAACACTTCACACACACACATATAAATAAAAGTGATAAACCTTGGGAGGGAGAGAGGAGAGAAGAGTAAAGTCTCTGACCTTTGAGTCAGAAGTTGGGAAATGAAGTGAGATTGGAGCTCACTGTGAAGAGACTGTTCAAGTCCCTCCCCACAGATCACAGTGGACACTGCTCTGTCTTCCATCCTGTGGCTAAAACTTTTTGAATCTACAATGACTTCTGCAGCTTTCCCACTAGATTAAAATGTAGTAGCCTGGGTGGGGATGTAAATCAGTGGTAGGGACTGTGCCTTGCACCCATGAAGCCATGGGTTTGATCCTCAGCATCTATAAACTGGGCACAGTAACACACACTGTACTACTATGTGTTTTATCACACACTGTACTACTGTGTAATTCCAGAATTCAGGAGGTAGAGGAAGGATGATCAGGAGTTCAAGGTCTTCCTTGGCCACATAATGAGTTTCAGGCCAGGCTGGACTCCATTAGACTGTCTCAAAGAATAACAATAAAAACTACTGTAATAAGAACAATAATAACAGCCACAGCACTGTCCAGTCAAGTCCGCTGGCACCAAGCCCCTACCATATCCCCCATATCCCATCTAAATAGATGCATGAAAAGACCACAAGGAGCTCCCACTCAAGGGACAGGAGGGCAGGCAGAGCTCACTAGTCCTTCTTTTGCCATAATAAACAATAAGAGACTGAATAAAGACTGTAGAGGGCCAGAGATACTTAACTGGCCAGTGTAAAAATCCCTAAGACAGTACCTGTGTAGCCTGTGGCCATACCTCTTCCAAACTAGACTCCACTAGTGTCTCTGGGGTTCCCCAACTCTTAAAGCAGCTAAGCAAACCTCCTGGTACCTACTGTCCAATGGTGATCCAAATATCCACTGATGGGCCAGCAAGATGCCTCAGAGGGTAAAGGTGCTTGCCACCAAGCCTGATGACCAGCGTCCAATCACTGTGACCCACACAGTAGAACAAAAGGAGGGAACTGACTCCTGCAAGTTGTCCTCTCTCTCTCTCTCTCTCTCTCTCTCTCTCTCTCTCTCTCTCTCTCACACACACACACACACACACACACACACACACACACACACACACAAAAGGGGGAGGGAGCAAAGAAAGGATGGATTTTGGGGATAATCTTTTTGTACACAGTGAAGATGTGTCTGTTTTACCTCATCTGCCTAAGGCACCTTCTGATTGGTTTAATAAAGAGCTGAACGGCCAATAGCTAGACAAGAGAGAATGGGCAGGACTTCCAGGGAAAGAGAGGAACGCAGGGGAAGAATCTGGGAGGCAAGGATTTTCCAGTGAGATGTGGAGGAAGTCAGATGTACAGTATGGAGAAGAAGTAATGAGCCACATGGTAGAATGTAGATGAATATAAATGGGTTTATTTAAGTTATAAGAACTAGTTAGGAACAAGCCTAAGCTAAGGCCTAGCTTTTATACTTAATAAGAAGTCTCCATGTCATTATTTGGGAGCTGGCAATCCAAAGAAAGTCCAGCAATAGAAGGAAGGGAGGGAGGGAGGGAGAAAGGAAGAAAGAAAGAAAGATAGGAAGGAAAGAAGGAAATAATGTAAAAATAAAATCTCTAATGCCCCAACTCATTGGCCCCAAAGCTCTGACTTCCTGGTGGGTCTGAGGTTGCATTGTAGGTACAGGGTGTGACTGTGCTGGAATGCAGTCTGCAAAGGTAAGACCTGAGTTCACACCTCAGCACTCACACTTCCCACCTGTGCCAGCAAAGATGCTATCCCACTGTTTAATGTGGTGGATAATCTCCTCTGCTTCCCAGGGTTGCAGACACTCAGAATGATGTAATGTTATCTGGCCCCTGCTGTGCGAGCTGTGTTGGAGCTGAGGAGTAGACCTGCTCCTCCAAACTGCACAGAGGCCCGTAAAGCAACCTTGGGGCCCCACCCTGCTCTCCTGGCTGTTGCATCCAGGTTTAACATGTCTCCAGAAGATGGTGGGGACCTCAGGCTTGAGGAGGAGAAACTTCTAAGAACAAGCCTGACAGGCATTGCAGCCCAGGAACCTGGGAACCCAGTACTTTGTCCCCTTCCGGTACCCAGTGAACACCTGTCCCCTCGAGTGCTTCTCCAGACGGTCTTCCAAATGTGGCTTCACTTACTGCACTCTGCACATTATTCAATGTTTTCATTAGAGGAAACACTTCATTGAAAATGAGTTGGTTTTTTTTTGTTTTTTGTTTTTTGTTTTTGATACAGGGTTTCTCAATGTAGCCCTGGCTGACTTGGAACTCACAGATATTCCCCTGCCTATGCCTCCCAAGTGCTGGGATTAAAAGCATACAGCATACAACACTACCACCCAGCTAAAGGACACTTTTCTAGTTTGAGTATTTACCCTTCTAATGGCTTGAAACTGTGTTGAGAATCTGAATATTAATTTGTTTAATCTTCACAAGGATTTCAGAGCCCAGGACTTGTGCAATCGCCTCCACAGCTCAGGTTATGTGCCAAGGATCCCATGCGCCATCCCTGGCTGTCCCACTGCCTGAGGAGGAGGTGGTTGTTTGCTGGGGAAATGGTACTGGATGAACCTCGAGCCTCACACTGCTCAACAATCACTCAACAATCACTCTATAGCCTGGGCAAGTCTTGAACTTGTGATCTTCCTGCCTTAGTCTCATGTATCTGGAATCACCAAACCTGGCTCTCTCCCAGCCTCTCAGCTGCCTACGTCTTAGCTGTGAGCTGGCAACCATGACTGTGTCTAATTCAGGGCCTTCTTCAGAGGTGTCTTTCTACCTTCACTAAGCCAAGTAATGTGCTCAGACCACTTCAGAGGCTCCCACCCACACTGGCCATGGTTGTCAAGAAGAGGGCTCACTGGCCCTGTGTGTGACTCTGAACTCCACCTCCCCACGTCGCCTGGCCCAGAGGAAGAGCTAAGCACTGAAGGTTGTGCCCACGGGCTTAGCAATACTTTATGCAAGACAACAGCTTGCATTCTCAGAACTGAAGTAAGTACAGGACGTTTTATATTACGTGTAGCACCACAGAAGGAGGGGGAACACACTCAGAACTGAGCTCTGGATTCCAGGAAACATCTAACCAAGAGAGGGAACAAAGGAACCCCTTCCGAACTTGAAGTGGATAAAAGTGCAGTTGGATCCCACGATGGGGTTCTGTATCTAAAGAGTGAAGCAGTTTCTGAACACAGGCTCAAACCCCGGGAACAAGTCTGTTGAACGTTCAATGGATAACTCCAGTTTTGGAGCACACTGCTGACCAGCCCCTCTCACGTGCCTGTCCACATCTGTAAGTGTAGACACTAAAGCAGGTGACCAGAAGGGTCCAGAATGAACAAGTCCGAGAGCCCTTGCCATCGCCGTGGGAGTCTTGGATTCTGCTCCCCAGTGGCCGCCAGCAGAGAAGGGAGGCCCTTGTGCTGCTCAGTCTCATCCCGCCCAGAAGAGGCGACAGCAGAGCTGGTCTGGCTGCTTTGCACAGGGCTTCGGCCCTCATGGGAGGAAGACCTGCTCCATGCCTGCCACTCTGAGATTTCCCACACCGTCTCTACTAATCTCTCACAACTTCACAAGGGTGTGTTGTCCTGGGGAGCAGAGTGGTGTGTAACCTTCTCAAGAAGTGGATGGAAAGGATCATCCAGGCTGGGACACCCAAGGCAGAAGCAGGTGGCAGGACCACAGTCTGCAAGCAGGTGGGGGTGGACCACAGTCTGCATGGAGTATGCTTTACAGGAGGGCAGGGCATCTGAGTGGGAACCCCAAAGCAAATGCTGTCTCAGGACAGGAGCCCCAAGGCCCAACAGTCTCCACACTGCCCCATAATAACCCTGTGGCGACACCCTCACTGGCCCAGAGATGTCTGGGTTCCCTGTGATCTAGGAAAAGGAAGGCTTGGTCAATTAAAAATGAAGACAATTTTTCTCCCTTCCCTTCACACCTGTTTGAAAGGGTTTGGATTAAGCAGGCTACTCACAGTATGAAAAACCGACTTTTCTAGATAGGTCATGGGACGCCGGGGGGGTGGGGGGGGTGGTGGTGGTGGTGGTCAAAGGCCAGTGACTGAGAGGTAAAATCACTTTTAGGGGGCCAAAGTTTAAAGACTGTGTGGCCAGCCTGGAGGCTGTAATATTCTCGTCTGCTGAAGGAGCTGAGACACAATTAAGTGACCTCAGTCAAAAGGGCAGTCTCCAGGCTGTTCAAAGGGAAACGCCATCCCTGGTAATGATGGCCTATGTTTATGCCCGGCTTTCATCTGCCTTCACACTGCTTTAACCAGTAATTAGACCGTCCAACCTCTGAGGTAGGTCAAAATTACTGCACCCATTTTACAGGTGAATAAAGGACTTCTGTGGGGGCAGGCACTGTTACTGAGGCCACACATACTTAAGAGCACAATAGCAAAGGGAGGAATCCCCACCCCCCAAACTCCTACCCCCCCCCCACCCCCACTCCCACCCCCGGCCCAGGTCAGGGTCAGGCCTCTGCTCTGTCTGCTCCTCCCTGAAGAAGCAGGCTGAAGGTTCCTGTGTGATGCCACCTGTAAGGAAGGGCCCATGGAACTGAGCCTTTCTAGGGGAAGGAGGGGAGGAAAAGAAGGAGGAGAAGGAGGGAGGCAGAGAAAGAGGGGAAGAGGAAAGGGGAAAGAAGAAAGCAGAGGGGAGAAAGAGATGGTAAATGAAAGATGGGAAGAGAAGGTAGAAAGGACGAGAAAGGAAAGGAGGGGAAGAGAAGAGGAGGGAGGGGAGAAGGGGGAGAAGAGACAGAGGAGAGCAGAGAGGGAGGGGAGGAGGAAAAGGAGGAAGAGGAATTAAGACTACTGTCTTCCTGTTCCCATCCCCTAAGGCTAACTCTCTCCTTCCCTCTGCTCAGCCCACAAGCCTGGAGCCACCATGGACTGACCCCCTTCCAATTTCCCTCACAGCTCGTATCCAAGCCATTCCTATCATTTCTATCCCCAGAATCCCTCCAGAAGCTCACCGGCCTCATCACCGCCCACTGCTGGAGGATCAGAGGAGGGGTGGTGGGGAAGAAGGGGTGTGAAGAGGGAGGAGGAGGAGGAGAGAGCGTTCACAAAGGTTCTTGTCTGGAAAGGAGCCACAAGCCAACCGGGACTCACGGAAAGATTGGAAAATAGATAGACAGCAAGATGCTTCTGAGACTTAATGTGGCAGACACCATAGGCCAAGAAAGACAACAGGGAAGGAAGCCTAATTACAAGATGGCTTTGGGGGCTCAGGTCAACCTCAATTTATTAAGCTCCTACTACAGGCTTCTTGTGGAAGGTTAATTTAAGATGTGTTACATTCGTTTTTGCCGTGGAATATTTGTTTAACATGCAAAGACGTGTTGCATTTGTTTGATTAAATAAAATTAACCGGGGTTCAGGAGGCTGAGTTAGCAGCCAGTTGACAGGAAGTGGAAGGGAGAAACCATGTGTGTAGTAGCTAGGGTTCTTAAGTGGGGGCTGAGCAGAAGGACGCTGGTTTTCTGGGGAGACATGAGCTAGAAAAGGAGGTGAGCTACTTTCTATTCAACCTCTCAGCAAGCAGAATTTTTTTTTTTTTTTTTTTTTTGGTTTTTCGAGACAGGGTTTCTCTGTGTAGCTTTGCGCCTTTCCTGGAACTCACTTGGTAGCCCAGGCTGGCCTCGAACTCACAGAGATCCGCCTGGCTCTGCCTCCCGAGTGCTGGGATTAAAGGCGTGCGCCACCACCGCCAGGCAGCAAGCAGAATTTTACCTCAACCTTTGAATCCTGAGTTCTATAGAGGGAGAGAGATCGAGATAAAGTTCCTTTTAGGAGCTGTGATAGAGCCGGTGCCTGAGGGACCAGAATTCCCGCCTGGTTATGGCCAGTGAGGCTGAACCGCTACTGGTAGCTGCAGTTACAACTTCCAATTAGGACAGCAGTAACTTAAGGGGCAGCTACTGAATTTAACGGAAAACACCACAGGCTGGACCTTGTGTGGTGCACAGAGAAAAACACGGAAGCTGTGTCCTAGAAGAGCTAAGATACATAACAAATATTAAGGCTTTATAATGCCAGTCACCACACAGTGGATCAGCTGTACATGAAACGTTTGTACATATACGGCCAAAAAATGAAACGTCCAGTTCCAGAAATTGGTTACATCTAATCAAGTTGTTGGCCATGGGAACACCCAAACAACCCAGGCCATTGCCAAGGCTGTTGGTTGCTCTTCACAAATTAATGGTAAGGCCCTATTGCTGGAGACAACATCTACATAACTCATTGAACAGGGAGAAGTCAAGCTGGTGCCTAGATAAAACCTTCACCCCTAGTGATCATGATACTGGAAAGTACCAGAGGAGAAAGGTAAACACCAATCCACCAACCCTTCTTTCTACAGTGGTGACCTGTCTGCAAGATATGCTTGCACAATGTTGGCACAGAAGTTGTGGAGTAACCAACCACTGTCTGATCAGATTTAAAGACTACTCCATGAGATGGAACCCATGCCCAAAGAACCTGAGAGCAGATAGGCCATGGACCTAAAGGAAAGCCAAATACTACCATTCTACTAAAGGAACACACCAACCAAGTGACTCCTAATGACATTCTACTAGACCCATAGATCTGTACCTTACTCAGCCATCATCAGAGAAGCTTCCTCCTGCAGCAGATGGGAACAAATAGAGAGCCATGCAGGACAATGTGCAGAGAGTGAGAGATCTTGGAACATTCAGCCCTAAATGGGGTGTCTCTATCAAACCCCTCCTCTCGGGGCTCAGGGAACCCTGAAGAAGAAGAGGTGGAAAGATTGTAAGAGCCATAGGGAACAGAGGACACCAAGGGAACCAGGCCTTCTAGATACAACAGGACTTGTACACACGAGTCACAGAGACCAGCAGCATGCCCAGGGCCTGCACAGCCCTCTGCCAGATGGGTTCCAGCACTTAAAGGGCAAGTGGACATTGGCCCTCATCTCTAACCCAGAAGCTGTCTCCAACTGAGAACCGCTGGAACCACTGGAACCACTCCAGTGAGGTCTCGCTACATATGCAAACCACGTTCGAGGGCAGGCCCCATGCCCAGCAGTTGATTGGCCAACACAAAACAAACTCAATGGTGTTTTTAGAAGTTTTTGTTTCAT
>NW_026737856.1:0-30940 GCF_949786415.1 Peromyscus eremicus
TTGGATATGGTATTTTACATTTCCATTTTGGTTTTTTGTCCTTTGCTTTAATGCTTGGAAGGGCAATCCCCACCTAAGACAAGGTAAACATTCACCTGTATGTTCTACTTCTCCTATAATTTCTTTCAAAAATAATCTGATTTTGATGACTTATCTACAATTTACTTCAGTAAACAGTCCCCCCTACCATCCCACCCAAATAAAAAATAATTGTCTTGGCACATTTTATTGACTAATACTGTTCTTTCCCACAACATATAATCACTCTATTAAGTTCTTGTGTACTCTAGATTGTCCTGATTTTCCATTCTCATATAAGTAGATTCTTACACTGATGGAACTGTCTAATTTTTCAAATATTAACTCCTTAAAACTTTTTATTCACTTTCAAATTATATTATAGTACAGTCATCAAAATTTATAGATGCCAGAACACATCAGAAACAAAATTAAATGAAAACATCTGTACAGTAAGAAAATTAGTATGTTCAATATACAACTTTTAGTAAAATCCACAAATAGTCCAATGTCAAAATACAAAAGATAAAAGACTAATATAAAAAGTCAACAAACTTGCCATTTTTGTTTTCTAAACCAAAGAAAAAACCCTGAGTTCTAATAGCTATAGTAAAATTTGATTCTACATCTGCTTTTTCCATTGTCATACCGTCTTTCAATGCTTATACTGTGGCCTGAGAATCCATTTTAGGGACCCACATCTATAAAGTACTTTCACTATTCCTTTTCCACAAAGCTACTAATTTTTAATCAAAAGTAGTTCAAAAGGCAATGTAGTACACTTTTGTAGTGTTCAGGATGGAACCAAAGGCTTCATGCATGCCAGGCAAGCACTCTACCACAGAGTTATTTCTTCTAGCCTCATAAGTTGCTGTAGTAACACTTTCTAAATGCTGGACGTATTTTTTGGAAGATTAGAATGGCTGAATTGGTCACAACGACTTTTTTTTCCTGAAATGAAGAAAACAGGCAAAACAAACTTGGATACTCACAGCCTCAGTAGGTGTCTTTTTCAGTTTAGTTCTGTCTACTTTCATGTTTTCAATTTTCTGCTTTAAGATCTGAAAAGAAAAACCCCAAAGCAGTGAGAACATAACGTTGAAGATCTAGAGTTCTATATTATTAAACATACAAAATATTAGACAAAGAGTATGCAAGATACCTGGTGTAAAAGCACTGGAGTTATGTTATGCTAATTCACAGGTATGGCTATGAGATAGAGAGGGTAAAGAATATCTTTAGCTACAACTGGCCCACAATCCCTGTTACATATATAACCAAGTTAAGCCAAAACAAAAAGCTTTTTTCTTTCCTTTCATAAGGATTTCAAATCCTTTATTGGCAGTTAAGTATATATATATATTTTTTTTATACCTCAGGATGTAAAAACTCACCAGAAGACTCTAGTTCTAGAAAAAAAGGAATTCCACTTCTTGGAATTCAGCCAAAGTTTTAAGGATGCACAAAAACATTTAACTACAAATCTATACTGCATGAGTATGTATAATAGTGAAAAATCATAAAGTACCAAAAGCCCCAAATAGGGCTGTTTTAAATTTTAAAATCTAATTATTTTATGTATGTTTTGTTGAAATGTATGTATGCACACCCCATGCAGACCTGGGGCCCAAGGAGACCAGAAGAAGTCATCAGATCCCCTGGAGCTAGAGTTAAGGATGGTTGTGAACCACCATGTGGGTGCTGGGAAGCAGTGATCTTAACTGTTATCTCTCCAGCTCCAGAATTGGTTTTTAAATGGACTATATAGCTGCTAAAAATATTGCAGACAATTATGTAAGAGAAGCTCATGATTAAGTAGAAAGGTTATAACATGGAACTTAAATCTACTAAGTCAGGCACGGTGGTTCACACCTGTATGAGGCTAAAGCAGAAAGATCAATGGGAATTCAAGGCTACGATGGGCAACAGAGAGCTATCTCAAAAACAACCAAATATAAATCTATATCTAAAGGAAATAAATACTATAGAAAGGAAATGTATCAAAATGTTAATTCATAATGCCTCCATCAAATTGCCTGCAGTCTGTAGACATTTTTCCCCCTCAGTCAATGTAGTAGGAGCAAGTCAGTAAACAGTATTCCTCCATGGCCTCTGGTTCAGTTTAAGACTCCAGGTTTCTGTTTGGGTTCCGGCCCTGACTTCTTTTAACAATGGACTGTGTGGTGTGGAAGTGTAAGCCAAAATAATACCCTTTCTTGCCCCCTACCCTATGTTAATTCATGGCCAACCACAAGAATTTTATGTCTGATGATTTTAGCGATGTGTCTTTTAGCAGTGAGATAAATTGCATCTTAAAAACAAACACAATTTTTTAAAATTAGGAAATAACATGTAAGAACTACTAGAAACGTCAGGACTGTAGAGCACAATCACTTTAGTAAGACCATGTAACTTGGAAAGTCCAAAAGTAGGTAACAGCCTGATCAGACCCACGTAATCCCTGTGATCTTAAAGACACACTGACCTAGGTATATTAAGAAATCAACATTTCTCCTACTATAAAAGAGGACATGTGCACAGTAGTAGAGGCTCTTTAGAAAGATCTGGTCCTAAAAATATAGGGCAAACAAGAATGAATACATACATATTCTAGGTAGCTTCTGGCCTATTTGCCTGTTTTGCTTACATCTATTCAATCAATGGGTATTCAGTAAGAGTTGGAGTGTGTGTGTGTGTGTGTGTGTGTGGTGTGTGTGTATTCAGAATGTTCCAAAGCATTCTATTTTGTTCTAATGATAGGCATATGATATTTAAGTATTTATGAGGTAGTGCCACTTTTGACACACACATCATTTCAAATATTTATCACCCAAACATTTTGGCTCAGACCATATTTGAATATTGAACAATATTCCTCTATAATTAATACTTAGGATATGTAATTACAAATTCCCTTTAAAAAAAATTACCTCAGCAGCTGGGCGGTGGTGGCCCACGCCTTTAATCCCAGCACTCGGGAGGCAGAGGCAGGTGGATCTCTGTGAGTTCGAGGAAAAAGGCAAAGCTACACAGAGAAACCCTGTCTTGAAAAACCAAAATTACCTCAGCATCTAATACAAATGAACAAGATGACTCCTACCAACAACTTTAAAATACCTAAAATGAGGCCAACTGGATCCTGACAACAATCTTATCCACAGAGTAGAAACTATAAACTGAGCAATTTATACATTTAACTCCCAGGCTTGTTTTGTTTGTTCTTATGAAAGATTTTACAGCTAAAACCAGATTGCATTATTGGAGATGGCAGTTATTTGTAGGAAAGCAATTAAACTGCTTCTGCTACACAGGAAGTAGCAATCAGCCCCAACATTATACAACTCAAAAAACTGATGCACGCTTTCCTTTTAGAATGAGGAACAAGACCATCACTTTTATTGAAAGACAATGTTGGAAGTTCTAGCCCTTAATAATATAGCACACAAAAAAGAAAGCAACAGGCATACAGATCAGAAAAGAATACAATTCTCCCTATTTCTAGATAAAGCACTATCTACATTTTAAAAACCCCACCATCTATAAAGCACCTCCCAGAGGGGCTGGGCAGACAATTTAGTGATAAAAGCATGATGTAAGCATGAGGACTGAAGTTCCCCAGAACCCATGTGAAAGTCAAGCAAAGCTGTGCCAGTCTGTAACTACAATGATGGGGGCAAGCCAGCCACCAGTCTAGCATCAGTGGAAAAACCCCGGTTCAGTGAGAGACTCAGTCTTAAAAAATATAGTGGAGAACAATAGAGGAAGGTCCCCAAAGCTGAACTCTGCTTCCACATATACATGCACTAGCAAGCACACCTGTGTGCATGCACACTCACACCATCCTTAATATTTAACATAGTAGAGCTGTCAAATCTCCTAAATTGGCATATAAGTTTAACATTTTTCCTATTCAAATCCCAGCCAAGACTCTTGAGAATAAACCTGAACTATTCCAAAGCGTATATGAAAAAGCAAAGGAATGACAATAGCAGAAACAATTTTGAAAAATACAAACAAGGATAAAGGGTAAATCACTATTTTTTTGACAGTTTACACATTTACATAAAAAATTTAGTTCTTTTCAAGCCCTATCCCACACCAATCTGCTCTCTCCCATTCCTGCTGGAATCCTTCTTCTCAGGAAGACCTCTGTCTACTTTCATTACTTCCTTTTGTATGCACCCCACTGAGTTGAAATTAAGAGTTTCTTGCCAGAGCATTGTTGGGAAGTTATTTGCTCAAGCAAGAGCAACAGAAGCTAGACCACTGAAAATGACCTGCCTCCCCCAACATCCCTAACTGCCAATAGACCAGGGGAGGGAGGGTTGTCTGGTCTCATAGGTCATTCACTATTTTTGACAACAGTATTGCTATGTATGGTCAGTTAGTATCCCTGTAGTGCGAGGATAACAGGCTAACAGGCGTGCTTGCGTTCTTACCCTCTTGGGGGTGCAGTCAAAAAGGGTTTTGTCTATTATTCCTTAGAAAATTGTTTGTGTGCTCATATGCACATGTGTTATGCATGAATACAGAGGTCAGAAAACAACTTGCAGGAATTGGTTTCTTTCTGTCCTCCATGTAGGGTCTAGGGGTTGAACTTAGGTTGTGAGGCTGGTTCTCAATTTTTTGTTTGGTTGTTTGTGAGGGTTTGTTGTTGTTGTTGTTGTTGTTGTTTTAAACACAGAGTCTCTCTACAAAGACCCGGCCTTCCTGAAACTCAATTATGCATACTAGGCTGGCCCTGAACTCAGTGATTCATCTGCCTCTGCTTCCTGAGTGCTGGCTTAAAGGCATTCACCACCTTTATGTGCTCAGCATATCAGTTACTAATATTTTTGGTTTTGTGAAACAGTTTCTCCACGTAGCCCGAGCTGTCCTGGAACTCTTCTAGGTAGACCAGGCTGGCCTTGAACTCATAAGATCTACCTGAATCAGCATCCTGAGTGCTGGGACTAAAGGTATGCACCACCACTCCCAGATACTTACTATTTTTTTATATTAAAATTTAAATTGACAGATACAAACATTGTATTTATGGTGTATAACATTTTTTTTAAATTATGCACAAATTGTAGAGTTGCTAAAAGAGTTAACATTATGTACTGCCTCACATTTGTATGTGTGTGTGTGTGTGTGTGTGTGTGTGTAGAAAACACCTGAAATCTACTCTCAAGAATTTTCATATATACATTAACTATTGTCATCATGTTGTATAATAGTCCTGGAATTCATTTCTCATAAATTGAAATTTTGTATTCTTTGGCCAGCATTTTCTCAACCCCTGGTATTTCTGCCGTTCTATATTCTCCATTTCTGTCATCCTACATAGCATTAAGATACAAGTGCACAAACACACACACTCCCTTTTGATAGCTATGACTGGGAACCCTCAGGAAACAGCATGAGCCAGACTTAGGAAGAATCACAAGTTCAGGCCTCTGGCTCCAGGAGGACCAGAAAACACTGTACAGCCAGGTCTTCAGCCCCAGTGGACCCAAGGATCCCTGAGAGACTAAGGTTTTGACTCCAGTGGTCTCAAAGGGCAGTATGGGTCTTGGGTTTTGATTTCTGAGGTTCCACTGGTCACTCCTGTCATCTCAAGAGGTTACTTCAGCCCTCAGACAGTACACAAACTTTAGTGGGTCTCTAATATTTGGTATTTGGCCAACCAACAGGTTTATAGAATTCAAGGAGTGATTTAACTCCATCTAGTCACCTTGAGGCTCTGTCTGCAGCCCCACCTTTGGTCCTAGTGACATACAACCAAGACAGGATCACCTCAGTGACTCCATTTGACAACACCAGTCTCCATAGCATAACTTCAAGCAGACATACCTCTAGGACAAATCACAGAAAACAAAATATCCAAAGATACTCAGAAGAAGGGACAGTCAAAACTGAAAGACCAGCCAACTCAAATAGATGTGCAAAACCAAGAATATGATACAACCAACCAACTCCCCTATAAGGGAATCCAAAAACTGCAGAGGTATCGGAAATCTCTGAGATAAGACTTCAAACCTCACTTTGAAAACAAAAATCAATAATCATTTAAGTTTCAGATAAACAAGTTATATTTTTCTAAGACCTTAACAAGACAGTCTCTAAAGTGAATGAAACAGTGGAAATTGGAGGGAAGTCCAATATATATACAGAGGGAAAACTTAGCAAGGAGATCAAAACATTAAAAAAATAACAAAATAAAAATACCTAAAATGAAGAAGATGGTCAATCAAATAAAAACAACAATAGATACCTTCATTAACAGATAAGACAGACCATGAAGAAGAATGAATTTCAGGAGTGGAAGGCAAAGTGGAAACAATAATACAAACAGATATATAAGGAAAAAAATTAAGGAGCATGAATGATAAGCCCAAAAGGTCTGGGATACAATCAAGAGGCCAAATGTGAGAATTTTATGGTGTAGAAGGAAGATAAAATCAAATGGAACAGAGACTATGTATTGGCATTATAATAGTAAACTTTCAAATTTAAGACATAAGACATAAAAAACTCCACATAGACGTGACCAGAGAGAGAAGAAAAAGTCCATGACACATCATAGTCAAAATGTCAAAAATACAAAGTAAAGAAATAATACTAGAAGTCACATGAGAAAAACGTCACCTTACAAAGGCAGAAATATCAGAAATATTGAAGCACGGAATGAAGTATTTCAAGCTCTGAAGATAAATAACTGTGAACCAAAAAATGTTATATCCAGCAATATTATCTCTCAAAATGGATGAAAAAAATGAGGATAGTTAAGAAAAATCAAGCTAGTACTACAGAAAATTCTTAATGGAATACTATGGTGAGGGGGACACAACAGTCTCCTTTGAGAACACACACACAAAAGTGTACAATCTATGAAAGAAACAGATGAACTAAGTAGACTTGGGAAAGGAATAACCATGTGTAATACAGCAAACTAGCAAATTCCCAAAACTTCTATTAAAAAAAAAAAAAGCAATACCAGGGCTGGAGAGATGGCTCAGCAGTCAAGAGCACTGGCTGCTCTTCCAAAGGACCCGGGTTCAATTCCCAACACCCACTTGGCAGCTCACAACTGTCTGTAACTCCAGTTCCAGGGGATCTGACACCTTCACACCAATGCACATAAAATAAATTGAAATAAATTACTAAAAATGAAAACCAATACAATAATCCAGTAAAACAGAATATTACCTAACAAATCTGTAAGAAATAGCAAATCCCTCCCTATAATATAAATATAAATAGTCTCAACTCATTATTAAAAAGATAGACAAATAGATGGGGTTAAAACACAAGAAGCAATATGTTGTCTCTAAAAAACACACCTAGGTAGCAAAGATACATATCAAACCATCAAGCACATGGAAACCATAAACCAGATGTAAAAGTAAACTTCAACCCAAAATTAGAGACACTACATATTAATAAAGGTGAAACAATTCATGCCAGGTGGTGGTGGTACACACCTTTAATCCCAGCACTCGGGAGGCAGAGTCAAGACAGAACTCTGTGAGTTCAAGGCCAGCCTGGGCTACAGAGTGAGTTCCAGGAAAGGCACAAAGCTATACAAGAAACCCTGTCTCGAAAAACTAAAAAAAGAAAGAAAAAAGAAAACAATTCATCAAGAAAATATTGTAAGTTTTTTATGCAGCCATGTATCGGAGCCCCCAACTTCATAAAACAGACAACAAAAGGCATAGAGAACCCACATAGGTCCTGGTACAGTAATAGTGAAGGACTTAAATACACCACTCATTTATATAGATTTTCTGAAATGAAAATAAAGAACTTCAGAGGGGATCAACCTGACTTAACAGACACATATAGAATATTCTGCCTAAAAGATAGGAAATACGCATTTTTCTCAGAAGTACATGGAACCTCTAAAACTGATCATATATCATAAAACAAAATGTCTCAACAAATACAAAATTAATTAAAAAAAAGAAATGAAGCTAATATCTTGTATCTTATCAGATCATAATGGAATAAAAACATAATTCAAGAGAAACTACAAAAAATATTTGGGACTAAATAATAAATTTTTGAAGTAACAGTGAGTCATCCAAGAAATCGAGAGGAAATTAAAAAAAACTCTTAGAGAGAAATGAAAATGAGACCAACCTATTAGAACCTCCTCTCCGGGACACAGCCAAGGCAATCCTTAAGATGAAAGTTTATAGTGCTCACATTAAAAAGTCAAAGATCTCAAATAAACAATCTCATGAAGCACATCAAGGCCCTCAAACAAACAATAAGCAGCTAATCCCAAAACCAGTAAATGGCAAGAAATAATAGTGGTTAGGGAAGAAATTAAGGAAATCGAGACGGAAAGATGATATACAAAAAAAAAAAAAAAAAAAAAATCAATCAAATAAAAAGATTCCTATCTTTCACCTTGTACATTAATCAAGTTAGAAATTAATCAAAGGTGTTGTATGAAAGGAAAGAAGATTAGCACTCCCCTTGACAAGGATGGAAGAGGCCCTTGGGACTAACAACACACATAGGGTTAAGGCATTGCCACCTACTTTATGGCATCTAAGCACTGTTTTTCTGGACTAGGCCTTCTGCATAAGCGAGACAGTTGTGTAGCTTGATCTGCTTAAGGGGTCCCTTGGCAGTAGGATCAGGATCCATCCCTGGTGCATGAGCTGGCTTTCTGAATCCCACTACCTATGGTAGGACACCTTGCACAGCCTTGAGGCAAGGGGAGGGGCTTGGACCTGCCTCAACTGAATGTGCAAGGTTCTGTTGAATCCCCGTGGGAGGCCATACCTTCTTGTAGGAGGAAATGGGGGGGGGGGTTGGAGGGAGGAGGCTGGAGGGGAGGGAAGAGGAAGATGGGGGATATGTGATTGATATGTAAAATGAATAAAAAAAATTCTTAATAATGAAAAAAAGAAAGAAATTAATCAAATAACTTAATTTAAAACCCCAAACTCCTAAACTATCAGACAGAAACATAGGGAATACCCTTCCAGACACTGGGGCTAGGCAAAAAATTTCTGAACAGAATTTCAAGAGCAGAGTAACTAGCCCAAGTATTAAGAAATGAGACAACATATAATTACAAAGTTTCTACACAGCAAACAAAACGATCAAGAAAACACATGGACAGCCCACAGAATGGGATAAAACATCTTCCAAAGCTATACTTCAGACAAGAGGTTTATATCCAGATTTACAAAGAATTGTATAAATTAGATACCAAAGAAATATAACTTTCAGTCAACATCTGAGTAATAAATTGAGTAGTTTTCAAAAGAAACACTATTTTAAAGTGTTCAACATCCCAGTCTTCAAGGAAATGCAAATAAAAACTACTTTGACATACCACCTCACTCAATGGGCTTATCTATCAAGAAATCTGACCAATGTTCAAGGTAAAGGAAACAGAAAGATGGAGCCTTATATTCATTCCCAAGTACCAGAAGACAGAGAAAAAAAGACATAGAACAATTATCCAATTATTTATTGCTGGTGAAGAGTGCAAATTAATACAACCATTATGGAAACCAGCTTGGAGGTACTTCAAAAATTAGAAACAGAACTACCATACTACCCAGCTATTCCACTCTTGAACAAATATCCAGAACTCCATATCCCACCATAGAGATATTTGCACATCCTTGTTTATTGTTGCTCTATTTACTATAGCAAGAAAATGGAACTAATTTAGATGTCCATCAACAGATGAATGGATAATGAAAATCTGATACATATATAAAATGGACTATTCAGCGCTGAAGAAAAAATGAAAGCATAAAGTTTGCAGGAAATGGATGATTGTTAAATATATAATATTAAGGGAGGTCCAAATTAAAGGAAGTAAAAGACACACAGATTGGGAAGGAAGATGTATCTTATCATTTCACCTATGTAGAAAATCCAGGAGACACACTCAATGGCCACAAAGAAAAACAAACAAAATCCCTCCTGAAACTGACAAATGATTTATACCAAGGTTCCAGAATACAAGGTTGATGTGCAAAGTTACTTTCATATATGCCACCATGAATAAATGGATTTGAAATGAATATCATTTATGTTAGCATCTAAAAATATGCAAATATCAAATCAAAATATGTTCAAGTTCTATGAGGGAAACTACAGATCATTAATGAAAGAAACCAAAACCAGAGCTAAATAATGGAGAGAATCCATGTCTGTGGGTAGAAAAACTCAATACCATCAGAATGTCATTTCTTCCTAACTGAGCCTATACATTCAATGCAACCCCAACTCAAATCTCATCAAGTTACACTGTGAATACTGACGAACTGATTTTCAAGTTTATATAGAGATGCCAAAGACTCAGAACCCAACACAACGCTATTTCAAGATTCATCGTAAAGCCATAGTAATAAAGTGTAGTACTAGTCAATAAACAAACAAATCAATGGAACAAAAAATAGAGCCCTAAAATAGCTCCCATACAAATTTGGTCACCATATCTTTTGAAGAAGCAAAGGCAATATATGGATGGAGGAGTGTTTTAAAAAAAAATAAAGGTGCCAGGTGGTGGTGGTGCCCACCTTTAATCCCAGCACTCAGGATGTAGAGGCAAGCGGATCTCTATGAGTTCGAGGCCAGCCTGGTCTACACATTGAGTTTATTTTGAACAGGCTCCAAAGCTACGCAGAGCAATTTAGTTGGGAGAAAAAAAAAGACACTGGAATATTTGGGACACCCATATGCAAAAGAAAAATATCCAGACCAAGTTGGGCATGGTGGTACATACCGGTAACTGCAGTACCTTGGAGAGTGAGGCAAGACTCTCAGCATAAAAACAGGACAAAACTCTAGACCAACAATACATTCTTCAAAAAAGTTAATTCAAAATGGATCACAGACCTATCTACAAAATGTAAAATAATACTTCTCTATGGTGATATTTTATTTGTGCTGAAATGTGATTTTATTTGCATGTCAATAAAGTTGCCTGGAGATCAGAGCTAAGAGCAAGCCATTTATTTAGCAGAAGTCCGGCGGTGGTGGCACACACCTTAATCTGATCATAGGGCAGGCAGCAAGTCTCTGTGTGTTAAAGAACACAGCCAGCATGGTGACACACGCCTTTAATCTCAGTACCAAACATAGAGACCTGAAGGTCTGTATAGACAGGCAGTGATGAGGAAGTCATGTGGTTGGGTTTAGAACCAATGAGAAGGCAGAACAGAAAGGCAATAAAAAGACAGGACACAGGAAGAAGGTCTCTCTCTCAGGGGAAGGACAGCAGCGAGTGGTAAGATAAAGGTGGTCTTAGCTCTTGGCTACTGCTCGATCTCTGGGCTTTTAACTCTTTATTTGGCTCTGTGTTTCTTATTTAATAAGACCATTTAGAATTACATCTATACTTCTAGAAGATAACAATAAAAAAAAAGTTGGATGACACAGGTTTTGGTGATGCTGTTTCAGATTATAACCAAAGGTACATCCAAGAAAGCGAAATTTTTAAACTGTACTCTCTTTTAAATAGGAAAAAAAAACAAGCTAGAATGGAGAAAATATTTGCTAAATAAAGGCATCAAGGGAGCTGGGGCACGGCTTACAGGTAAAGTGCTTGGTTCAATCCCAAGTACCAGAAGATGGAGAAAAGACATATATGAGAACAATTATACAAAATACACAAGAAACAGAAAGTTAACAAAAATAAACAAATGAAACCAAACTCATGAAAAGAGCTACACAGCCAAGAGATTTTAATAATCAGCAATGAGATTTTACTATGCTTCCATTACAATGACCAAACCCAGAACACTGACATCATTAAGTGATGGCAAGGATGTAGAATAAGAACTCCTGCCAAGAGAATGTGGTGCACCCCTTTAATCCCAGGCAGAGGCAGGCAGATCTCTGTGAGTTTGAGGCCAGCCTGGTCTACAGAGTGAGTTCCATGACAGCCAGGACTGTGTCACAGAGAAACCCTGCTTCAATGCCCACCCCCACTCCCCCACACCCCACCCCCGCAAAAAAAGAAAATAGATTGCCTGGAAGAAAGCTGTCTTAGTTAAAGGTTTCTGTGGCTGTGAATTGACACCATGACCATGGCAACTCTTACAAAGAAAGCATTTAATTAGGGTGGCTCCCTTACAATTTCAGAGGTTCAGTCCATGATAATAATGGACTGGGGAGTATAAACAGGGAGCATAGCAGTGTGTAGGCAGGCGTGGTGCTGGAGGAACAGCTGAGATTACTACATCTTGCAAGCAACAGGAAGTTGGCTGACAGTCACACTGAGGGAAACTTGAACAAGAGACTTCAAAGCCCACTCTGACAGTGACACACTTCCTCCTACAAGGCCACACCTCCAATTAGTGCCACTCCCTTTGGGGGCCATTTTCTTTCAAACCACCACACATGGCTAAAACCGCTTTTACAAAACTAAATATACCCATATGATATGACTTAGCATTTGCATCCCCTGGTATTTGTCCAAAGGAGTTGAAAACATGTCAATATAAATACTGGAGTAAAACTCTTTACAGCTTTAATAATCAAAACTTCGAAGCCATGTTGGTAGCTTGGTGCTCTTGTGAGACTAACTGTGTTGGGGGGAAAGGGTTCTGACTCCTTTGCCTACACTTGGGACCCTCTTCCCACTATGGGAACCCTCATTCAGCCTCGATATGAGGGTTTCTGCCTAGTCTTAGATACCATGTTTGATTGATATCCCTAAGACACCTGCTTTTTTTTTGAAGGGAAACAGGAGTAGATTTGGGGGAGAGGGGAGGAGGGGGAAACTAGGAGAGGTGGGGGGGACAGTGTTGAGATATAATGTCTGAGAGAATAAAAAAATAGAAATCAAAAAGAAAAAACTTAGACAATGGAATATTTAGTACTAAAAAGTACTAAAAAGAAATGAGCTATTGCCAGGTGGTGGTGACACACACCTTTGATCCTAGCACTCTGTAGGTAGAGGCAGGCAGATTGGATCTCTGGGTTCAAGGCCAGCCTGTTTTACAGAGTGAGTTCCAAGACAGCCAGGGCTACATGGAGAAACCCTGTCTCTAAAAACAAAAGCAGGCAGGCAGGCAGGCAGGCAGGCAGGCAGGAAGGAAGGAAGGAAGGAAGGAAGGAAGGAAGGAAGGAAGGAAGGAAGGAAGGAAGGAAGGAACTGGTGGCTGTGGAGCCCCCATGGGACTGGACTAGGAACTCTGGATATGGAAGACGGTTGTTTGGCTCGAACTGTTTGGGGGGGCACCCAGGCAGGGAGATCGGGATCTCTCCCTGGTCTATGGGCAGGCTTCTGGAACCCGGTGCCTGTGGTGTGACACCTTGCACAGCCTTAGTGCAGTGGGAAAGGGCTTGGACCTGCCTAAGTTCAGTGTGCTGGGCTCTGCTGACTCCCCATGGGAGACTTCGATTTGGGGGATGTGGGGATGCGGGGTGGCTTGGGAAAGAGGGCTGGGGGTGGGAGTAGGGAGAAGGGGGATCTGGATAGTATATGGAGTGAGCAGAAATTTTCTTAATAAAGAAAAATGAGGGTTGGAGAGATGGCTCAGAGGTTAAGAGCACTGGCTGTTCTTCCAGAGATCCTGAGTTCAATTCTCAGCAACCACATGATGGCTCACAACCATCTTTAATGAAACCTGGTGCCCTCTTCCAGCCTGCAGGGATGCAGGCAGAACACTGTACGCATAATAAATATTAAAAAAGGGGGGGGGAGTAACGGTTGAGAGAGAGAGAGAGAGAGAGAGAGAGAGAGAGAGAGAGAGAGAGAGGAAAAAAATCTAAAGGCCAGACGTGGATCCCTGTGAGGCCAGCCTGGAGTACACAGTGAGTTCTAGGACAGCCAGAGCTACATAGTGAGACTGTCCCAAAAAACAAAACAGTCAATGTGAAAAACAGTCTATAAACATAACACACTACTCTAATTATATAGTATTCTAGAAAAAGATAGTATAAAGATAGTAAAAGACTAGTGATTGCCAGGCGTCAATGAATGGAGTACAAAGGATTTTTATAGCAGTGAAATGATTCTATAACATGTTAAATATATGCTATTATAAATGCAATCAAGCCCCCAAAATTTCTAATGCCAAGGGTGAAATCCAATGTAAATTATAATCTTTGGATAATAATTTGTCAATGTAGCTTCATCAAGTGTAACAAATATGCTATTCTGGTAAAGGAATGCTGAAAAGGCAGAAGCTATTTGCATAGGTGGGGACAATGAGTTACAAATTTCCATACCTTCTGCTCCAAAAATTGTCTTTGAGACAGGGTTTCTCTATGTAGCCTGGACTAGCTTAGAACTCAAAGACCCACAGTCCTTCTAAGTGCTGGAATTAAAGAAATATTTTAATTCTGTTCAATTTTTGTGAATTAACTACTTTAAAAAGCAAAGTCTTTAAAAACAACAACCCCCCCCCCCAAAAAAAAAAACTTCCCCTGGGTGGTGGTGGTGGTGGTGGTGGCGGCGGCTCATGCCTTTAATCCTAGCAGAGCCAGGTGGATCTCTGTGAGTTTGAGGCCAGCCTGGTCTACATAGAGTGAGATCCAGGACAGGCACCAAAACTACAGAGAAACCCTGTCCCGAAACCACCCACCCACCCACACACACACACACACAAAAAAATCTTCGAAAGCACAAAGTACCAAGTACCTTACACACTAAGATAAACATATTAAGACCACTTTACTGTTGTTTATCAAAAAATGTAGATGATGTCACTGGTAAATCTTCCCAGAAATAAGCATCTGCCTCTAATGAAAACTGACTATGGATATGCAGTGTCTGGAACAACAGAAAAGCTGGTAGCTCACAGGCTGGTAGCTCACAGAACTGACAAAAGCCTAGATCCACATTCAGAAAATGGTATGGAATTTAAGGAATACCTATATTCAAGGATGGGTCAAAGAAATAGCTTAGTTGGGTGAGGTCTGCCAATACCAGATTTTCAGATGCCTAGAAAGTACTGGTAGTAGCAAATTTATCAGTACCTGTAAATCATCTCAGGTCCCAAGACCAAGTGTGAGCATCTGATATACCCACCAACCTACCCAACACACCAGGAGCCAAAACAAATAAATGAACAAACATAAACAAATGTTCCTATAACCAGTGAACTGCTGTCTAGTTTCTATCATTCAACTGCAAGAACTATTAATAGTTAAAAAGAAATCAAAGATAACAGTGTCCTTGAGACAGCAATTAAAATTCTGAAGTTGTTCCCAGTTCCAACAGGAGAGGAGAATATTTACTTAGAGCCTACTATAAGCCAAACAATATCCTGTATTTAAGGAATGCTATGAGAAGTACACTGCCTGGCTGACAGACATTCTTAATGATTCTAAAAACAACTTGATTTTAAGAAGGCACAGATCCTGTTTTCAAGTGGCACCCATTTGGTTGGTATCTACCAATTCAAGTGTCCTAAAGAAAACACTTTGAAATATGTTACTTGGAGACTTCATATATTTTTATTTCATACAAGAATATTCTTTCAGCCCAATTTTTCCCTATTTACAGATAGAAAAAAGTAAGGCCCAAAAGAAAAATCAGTACCTAGCCTGGTTAGCAAATCTTGGCAGATTAAAATATAACTATTGTACACTGCCCCAAATAAAGGGAACTAAAATTGGAGAATGGATTCTACCTCAAATGAAAACTCCATTACATAAAAATGCCAACAAAAAGAAGCCAGCTTTGAAACAAATTCCTAGAAATGTTTTGTTGCCTTTGTTGGATCAGAGCATAATTATAAGTACCAAACAAGCTCTCTGTAGAAGTGGTTCTTCTTAAATTTTGGTTGGTAATACAACTATTAAGGAAATTGATAAATTGCTATTAGTCACCATCTGTAACCAATACCACTTTATTTAAACACTTTCAATTAACCATCTATTTTTTCACTTCATTCTTCTAACCTTCATTTACCTTTGAGGTTTTAATCTTGTTTTTACAGTTTACATCAAGAACAGATGTATGTGTACAACTCAAATAACATGGAGGAAGGGGCTGGAGAGATGGCTCAGTGGACAAAAGTGCTTGTTACAGAAGCCTCACACAGCCTGAGCTGAGATCCCTGGACCCATAAAAAGATAGGTGCAGCAATATGTCAAAAAAAGAGAATGACTTTTCTCATTAAATAGCCTGACAACAGAGGACACCTACAGTTCTTAAATAGGACTCAACAGAACTTGAGTGTATGGATAGGTATCATTTCTACTCGGTATAGTCCAAGGATTAGCAACATTGCCACTTATTAGAAATTGAAGACTTTCAGGGCCCACTTGGAACTGAAAAACCAGAATCTGCATTTTAATAAGATCCTTAGATGGTTTCTATATTAAAGTTTAAGAAACACAAGGACCAGCCTGGTGACATAGTGGCAATAGATCTTAATCCCAGCAGGCAGAGGCAGGGAGTTCAAGGCCAGCTAGCCTGGTCTACACAGAGTGTTCCAGGACAGCCAGGGCCATGCAGAGAAACCCTGACTTTAAAAAAAAAAAAAAAAAAAAAGCAGAAACACGACAGAGGATGTTGAGTTCAAAGGCCTGTCTAGACTACATAACAAAACTCACCATAAAAAGGGCCAAGACTGAGCAAAGAAGATCTCTTGAGTACAAGGCCAGCCTGGTCTACAGAGTGAGTTCCAGAATAGCAAGGGCTACACAGAGAAACTGGGGGGGGGGGGGACGCGAATGGGGGTGCGGAATGGATGGCATAACTGAAATATTCCCCATCGTCCCTGTGAAAGTTGTGGGTAAAAAATCATTTAGCCTCTTAAGTTAACATAATGAGCACTTACGAGTTTTTGAACAGTACAAATATTAGGATAATATTCTCTATAATCTCTTAAATCTTTACTGTGAATCTTCTCCACTTCCCAACTATTAACGAGAAAATATCTACCACAGAGTGGGGAAGTTAAAAACAAAAAACCCAAGCTAAGAGGGCAATTGCACATAGGAACTCAGTGGTTGAGACAGCATCCACAAGACCAGTGCAAGCTCAAGCCAGACAAAATCCCGAAATGGAGAGTGGGAGATAGGCATAGAAATTCCACCACTAACTGAGGAGCTATTGGCATTTGATAGCTGCTGGGAGAGTTAGTTTTCTTTAATGGTGGGTAGATTGACAATACTCCAGGATAGGCCTCCCTCCTCAAGAATAGCTGGGCAACACAAATTAGACTCAATGAGTTTTGGAAAAAAACAAACACTTGAAGTTGTGTGGATAGGGAGATGAGGGTGGATCTGGGAGGAGTTGGGTGGGTGAATGTGATAAAAATACATTGTATAAAACTTATCAAAGAATAAATAAAAATTACAGTATTAGAATATGCCTCTAGGTGGCAGAAAAATACTTTTATTTATGCTGCATGCTTCTCAGATCCTTCCAACTTTTCTTTAAGTGCACTTACTTTATAATAAATTATACTGTATTATGCATTCACTTATAATAAATCTTTTTTATTTCTAATTGTTTTGCTACAGAAGAAAAGCAGTGGTCCCTGAGCCAAATAATATGTGCCGAATTTAAAACAGTATTACTTAGACAAATGACTTAGCCTTGAAGTTGAGAAGAGCATTCAACTTCTGTTGGCATGTGAAACTTATCCCACAAACACACACACACACACACACACACACACACACACACACACACACACACTCACACACTCACACACTCACACACTCACACACTCACACACGAGTGGTGCTCAAAATTACAATTTCCACCGAAACTGTAGTAATGCAACATGGTACTTTTTAAACAAAACTAGGCAACACTAAACTCACAAAACAATATACTTAATGTTTTTCTTTACAGTGATTCCTTTAGCCTCTTGTCCTTCTCTAACCAGAAAACTTAGGTGGGAGTGGCCCTGTCCATGTCAGAAAGCAGTAAGTTGCACCTTCTAACAACAGTTAATGAAAAGAGCCCATTAATTTGAAGGAGAGAGGGGAGAGGTATCTGGAAGGTTCGGAGGGAGAAAAGGAAGGGAGAAATGTTGTAAATATATTATACTCCCAAAAAAATTTTTTAAAAAAATCACTTTTTGAAAGAATCTCTGACCAAACAAAACAAACAAAAAACACACCAAAAACCTCAGCCTACTAGTCACTATTGATTACAAAGACTCAGGCATCATTAATTGTTAAAGAGGATCTAGAATAATTATCAAGCCTTTCTCTATCTGATCTAGGTTCCAGTTAATATACAACCAACATTTTACTCCACCTATCATGCATTAATATCTAACCCTCATGGTAGCTCAAGAGATGAAGACTGTAACCAATTTACTAAGCCCATCAAGTGACTATACAGACGGGGATACAGATGCAAATTTGTTCCACAACTCTAGTGTATACAATGTCTAATACTTTACACAGTCCAACTTACCAACCTCCTCACTACAAGCACCAGGATCTCTACCCTCAGCTACATAATACAACTCCCATGTACTGTGAGGATTGCTCAGCTACATCTTACTTCGAACTGGCAGCAAGATGAAATGATGAAATAACAAAACAACAAGCAGCCTTTACTCACCCAAGAAAAGTCTGGAAATTCATTTACAGAAATAGCTTGGCAGTCTCATGTAAAATCTGAATATACTATAATCTCAGATAAAATTGCTTGCTTCTCTTCACAAAAGTACATCCACTGAAGGTAAACAAGGACAGAAATACCAATAAAGAAATCTGGGGGGGGGAGGGGAGATAGCCTAACATGGTAGTGCCTTTGATCCCACCACTCAGGAAGCAGAGGCAGGCAGATCTCTGTAAGTTCAAGGCCAGCCCAGAACTACAATGTGAGTTCCACAACAGCCAGGGCTGTAACAGAGAAAATCTTTCTCAAAAAACAAAAACAACAACAAAACCTAAAATCTCCAGTCATTGTAGGTGAAAATGGTAACTGAGATGGCATCATTAGCACATCTTCTATGCTATAATCCTGGGAAGCTGCAGACCCAAGAGTCATCTTTCTGGCCAGTTTGCAGTAACAGACAAACTGGAATTGGAAGAACTAGGCAATACAACAGGAATCACCAAAATTGTAGAGTATCAGTTTTCAACAGACAGGAAACAGCAGGCCAAGAAGCACTTAGTATTCTCAAAAAAAATAAATAAATAAATAAAAAACAATGCCTATATTGAAGTTATGCAAATTCAGAAGGCAAAGAAAAAGCATTCAATTGATTCTTGGGAATAATCCTAGTCTACACTCTATGAATTATCTTCTTTGTGGCCAGACTTGGTGGTATTATATACAAAGACTGGTGCTAAGTCTCATCAGTCTTCCATTACATCCAGTTTCTAAGATGTAAATGCTTTCTTCACCCTTGCCCATTTCTAACAGTAAATTAAGAAGTCACCCTTTAAACTACTATTCTTTATGCAAGTTTCAAAAACTTGTCTACAAAAAATGAGAGCCCATATCTAATAAGTAAATTTCACCCTGAGGGACCACAGACCACAGACAACTCATTGAGTTCAGGAAAATATTTTAATCTGTCAGAAACTGTAACTTAAAAATTAACTCACTTCCTCAAAAACTCCTTTTATAAACTAAAAATACCTGGTTAAACAAATATCTAACTCAGTTCTGGGGTAGAGAATATCATATATTTCTTAAGCTGTAAAAATGATTTAGCTGCAAAGGCCAGCCTTGAGAGCTGCTATATTTACTCTGCCAATCCATGACTGACTTAGGAACCTACTTAAAAATAATGGAAGGAGGGAGTAGGATATAAATAAAGCAGCAGCCACATACTGGTAACTGTTAGTAGGTACTGTCTCCATACATTAAAAGTATGCTAAATTAAGGCTCTATCCTGGCAGATCTCTAATTCCATCCTCCACATTATTACCAGAACTATCTTCCTAAAACTCTAAATTTAACTGTAAGAACTAAAGCAGCATCCAAGGCCTGCATATCTCTTACCGGTAACATGACACTATACAATATTCCTCTCATGCCTTTCCTTGTTAAGCTGCACAAAGTCTCCTCCCTAGCACTCTAGACTTTTGATCCGTTGACTCGCTCCCTGCATATCCCTCAAAAATCAGCTTAAATATTATCTCCTCTCTATGAGGCTGAGACACCTCTCCCAGAGTAAAAATGAACCCCTTAACTGTTTCCACTTATACCCTCAACCCACATACCATTTTACCTGACACTTTCCTCACAAGTTGTGTATGGTCTGGGTCTGTACCGTATCTTGCCTTTGCATCCTTGTCACCAGCACAGAAACTATCACTTACAATATTTAAAGATTTTTTTAAGCTTCACTTTCTCCACTTAATATAGTAATGAAAATAATGCATAGCACTGACATGGAGGTACTATTATATGTATAGAAATGTAAACCATTTTTTAAAAAGATTAGAGGCAATAGTATCATAAGGACAACTGTTAGTATACAAAGCACCAAGAAAAACTGAAAACACAATCACAAAATCAACATAACCATTTCAATATAAATCAGAGAGAGATACTGTTGCCTTTTAAAGTTTTATCACATTTACTAAATTTTGAGATTACTTACCCTTCCCTTTCCTCCCTCCAAAACCTCCCATACACCCTTTCTTGCTCTCTTTCAAATTCATGGTCCCTCTTTTCATAACCAATATATTTATATGTCCTGCTCATTCTGTATAACCATGCCTTTCAAAAAAAAATTAGAGGTAATATGTAGTCAATGAGAGCATTTACCAAGCATGCCCAAAGGCTTTGACCCCCAGCACTGCAAACAAGGGGAAGGACTAGATTTTTCAGAGATTAAATTTGCAGAAAGCAGTGTATACACATACACACACACACACACACACACACACACACACACACACACACCACAGCAAGCACTTTACTAATTGAGCCATCTCCCCATCCCCTCATTGGCTTCTTTAAAAGATCCATGACTTGGGACTGGAGAAATGGCTCAGCATTTAGGACCACTGACTGCTCTTCCAGAGGACTCGGGTTCAACTCCCAACACTTACATGGCAGTTCACAACTGTCTGTAACTCCAGCTCTGGGGGTCTCAACACCCTCACACAGATATACAATACGTGCAGACGAAACACCAATGCACATAAAATAAAAATAAATTAAAAAAAAAAGACCCATGACTTGAACAATCCTGAAGAATGCTAAGACACTGTTTGCTTTTAACCACTGAGAATGTTTTCACTTGTATATCCCTTTCATTTATGAACCAGCCATATCATAGGCTAGTCATATAATAAAAATATAGGATATCAAAGAAAAAGAATTCTATGCCTTTTGCATTATTTAAGCTCCAATTTTTCCCATGCCCCTGGGTTTACAGGAAAACAAACAACATCTCTAAAGATCAAGTCCCTTTTAAGCTCCAATTTTCCTATGCCCCGGGGTTTACAGGAAAACAACATCTCTAAAGATCAAGTCCCTATATATGGGGAATTTGGTATATCTGGAAAAAACCCACTAGGTCCTGTATGCTCAAGAAAAAATATAAAAAAGCACAAGCACAGTACAAAATGGCTATTAAATATATTTCTAAAATTGTCAATATATTCTGACAAAAATTTTACCTATATGGAAGGAGGAAGAAGAATCCTATGTGATCTATTTATCTGCTTCTATGCGTCGAGTTTTCTCTTTTAAAGTTAGAAGTGGAGGAACACTCCTGGATGGGAAGTAAAAATACAATAAAACACAACACCATACTAGAAAGGCTTGTCTGTAAAATACCATTTAAAAAGTTCTACCAAGTCCTTTCTTGGGAAGTGTACGGTCTTAAACATACCTGAGCCACAATAACCTCTCTGTAAGATAAGTAAAATACTACTTCATAAAATTATGCATGGCAAAGAGTAAGATTTGTCAATTCAGGAGCAACAATCTTATGCCAGATATTCTATACATGAAAACTCATAGGAAGACATCAAAAGAAAAAAAACTGATATGGTCCTTCTACAAATTACACATTAACTGTAAGTATGTATTAATCTCCAAACCAGGAAACTTAAAGTGCTGATATTAACCAAGTTAAAACCTACTTTGTGCCGGGCGGTGGTGGCGCACGCCTTTAATCCCAGCACTCGGGAGGCAGAGCCAGGCGGATCTCTGTGAGTTCGAGGCCAGCCTGGACTACCAAGTGAGTTCCAGGAAAGGTGCAAAGCTACACAGAGAAACCGTGTCTCGAAAAAACCAAAAAAAAAAAAAAAAAAAAAACAAAAACCTTCTTTGTTAACAGTAAAATTGAGAGGCCCCACTCTTATTCTCAAATTAAGCCTCCATTATTTCCCCAAATGTTAAGTAGCCTATTAATATGTAGGTTATATGACTTAATCAAAGATTGTAATTAGATCCCAACTATTTTGGGTGGGTTCAAACAAACTTGGAATATGCTGAAATGAAGATTTTACTGTACAGTTTCAGAGAGACTATTCATAGTAATTATTCATTAAGTCTATAAACTCCTAAAGTTTTTTTACTGAAAACTTATGATGAAAACAACCTCAAACTTACAAATCTGCTATGTGGATAAAATTAGTTCACTGATAAAAGCTGTACCAAGTTCTTTCAGGGAAGGCTTCGGGAGTAATGAGGATTGAATTCAGGACCTTGCACTTGCTAAAGCAAGTACTGTACCATTAAGGATATCCCAGCACCAAAATAAAGCTTTAAAAAACTAAACACACTAGAATCAGAAAGATGGCTCAGTGGTTAAGAGAACTGGCTTCTCTTCCAGACCCAAGTTCCATTCTCAGCATCCACATAGTAGCTCATAACCAGAGGCTCCAATGTCTTTTCTGGTCTCTACAGGCACCAGGGACAAACATGTCAAACATACTTACAGGCAAAACATCCATACACATAAAACACACACACACACACACACACACACACACACACATTTACTTACACAAACGAAAATGCAAAACCAAAAATTGGTACTACCCTCTGATTCAGGACTGTATATTAACAACTGAGAATGATTATAATATAGTACATTAGTAGTTTTAAGTGCAATGTGGTCAATAAAAAATGGAGTCAATCAATTATCTGGATATAATAAGAATTGACAAATGAGAATCACATGAAATTAAACAGCTTCTACACAGCAAAGTGAACTATTAGAGTAAATAAACAACCCAAAGAGAGGGAGAAACTCTGCCTGCTAGTCATCTGACAGGGATTAACATCCAAAATCTAGAAAGAACAAGAAAAATTGGTAAATGGTCAAAGAACAAAAACTTCCAAAAATCCTGTAAAAACAAAGTTCATCTGATATATGCCTTTTTTCCTAAATAGTAAATATATCCCTTTCACAATTTAAAACAGTTGAAAAGAGGAAAAAATGGGCTTAGAAAGCATCATTCTCTTTTTCAGTGCTCACATCAAACCTAGGGCTTGGAGCCAAAGAAATGCTCCATTAATGAGCTACTACATTCCCAGTTCAGAAAACATTAATTCCAAAGTTTTATGAGTAGAGAGTTAATTCCCATTTATTGGCATATAGCAGCCACATATAATATGTGTGAAACAGAAACAACAGGTGGCTGTGGTGGCTTATACCTGAAATCCAAACATTAGGGACACTAAGGCAGCAGGATTGGCACAAGTTTGAGGCTAGCCTGGCCTATATAGTTCCAGTTCAGTCTGGGCTAGGATGAGACTGTCAAAACAAAAACAACTCCTAAAACCAAACTAACACCCTTTTTTAAAAAAAAAGCCAAATTAGGCTAACCCATAAGAAGACCCTGGCAGCAAAAGTAGCTACCACAGTTAGTTAATTTTTCATTCTATTGGGCATGATAAATTTAATTCAATAGTTATATATATATTTCGATTGGCTTTGAAAATTATAAATTTATAAACTCAAGTTCCATTTGCTTTTGGGATACCATCTTACAAGGACTCCAATTTGCAGTAAGGCTCGTTAAGGAAGGGAATGGCTCAGTTGCCTTTAGCCTACTGGCTATGGGTGGATTAGGACTTCTGTTGGTCTTTTCTGTGTCGAACACACAGATTGCAAGCCCAGCACCACTTTGAGATCTTTGGCAGCAGTTAACTCTGCAGCTCACACATGATTGAGCCTGTATGATGAGTATTCAAAGACGGGTAATACCTGGGGGGTGTTCATCAACCTAAGACAGAGTGCCCGTGTGGCCTGGGCAGGCGTCTCCATGACAGGTAAGGTGACCTGCTGACGTCCCATGCAACCTAAGAAGCTCATTTTTTAGTAAAAGGGGGACCTGTAGGGCCCTGGCCCCCGTTTTGGGTAACTGTTGCCTTGCTTGCTGACCTTGACCTTGATATCCTCGCTATGCTAATTCCCTGCCAGGTTCCACCCTCCTGAATGCTTAAGGAAAGATCCTTGTCTGTGTATCCTGCATAATGGGCATTAACAGCTTCGATACAAGATTGTAAAACATCAGTAGAAAACTTCTGCCCTCTGGGGTTCTCCCATTGTGCTGTAAGCCTGTATTTAAGACCTCCTCCCTCCTTCAATAAACGGCATTTGGGGGAAAAAATTATACTGTATCAAGCTGATAATAGAAAAATAAATAATAAATAATAATGAAAAAAAAGCCAAATTAGGCTAACCCATAAGACAGTGAATATTTTCAAATTACAATGTATGAAATTCTCAAAGAACTAATGAAAGTGTTTTTTAAAGGCTCCAAATTGGACTCATAGTAGAATGTAAATGGGGGGGACTTTCTTTGGAGTCCTGCGTTTTTCTTAAGTTTCTTTTGTTAAAATTTCATCCAATGGGACCAATTCATTCTTCACTTTCATAGGAGGCACCTGGTAGCACATTTAGAAAAAGAAACAAGTTGCTTAAAGGAAACCTACATTATAACGAGCTGAATACTGGACTGGTTAACTTGTGCTTGGTGCCTAACTCCATCACTATACAACTATGGCTAAGTTATTACCCATAAATATGGGTCCATAAAAATAAACCTGATATGGATAGTAAGTTGCCTATTCCAAATTTTCTGTTGGGATATGGAAAAGATTCTACTATTTAAAAGCTCCTGGTACAGTCATGAATCACTTCATAGAAATATAAGAAATGCACTATTATCGAGATTTCATTATTGTACAAACATCCTAAAGTAGATGTCTGCAAAGACTGCTACTCATCAATACAATCTTTCACCATCAGGCAATGTCATTTTCTGTATCTGCAATTCACTGATCTCTAAGAGTAGCAAAAACAAATTAGTCATGTACCATGTTTCAAAGCCAACATGCCTGTAATCATGACACATGCCTGAAATTGCAGGAGAGGATCAGAAATTTAATGTCATCTTCCAATACAGAATGAGTTCTTGATAACTACACAGTTGAGTTTCTGGGCTACATTGTGTATCTTCTCAAAACAAATCACAAACAGAAACTATAATGTTAGAGAGCACACAACTATAACTTGTCTTCTAGAGGTAGAGATCTATACTGCCCATGAAGCTAGTCTTTATTTTTTAAAAGTAAAACTATCGAAAATGTTTGGCATAAAAGGTTGTCAAGTGAAACCTCCATTAGTGTTTTTTTTTTTTGTTGTTGTTGGGTTTTTTTTTTTTTGAGACAGGGTTTCTCTGTGCAGCTTTGCACCTTTCCTGGAACTCACTTGGTAGCCCAGGCTGGCCTCGAACTCAGAGATCCACCTGGCTCTACCTCCCGAGTGCTGGGATTAAAGGCGTGCGCCACCACTGCCCGGCTTAGAAATGATTTTGTTGTTGTTGTTGCTGTTGTTCGGAAAGGGTTTCTTTGTGTAGTTTTGGTGCCTGTGCTTGATCTCTGTAGACCAGGCTAGCCTTGAACTCGCAGAGATCTGCCTGGCTCTACCTCCCGAGTGCTGGGATTAAAGGCATGCGCCACCACTGCCCTCCATTAGTGTTTTTTAAAACACAAGGCTGGGGACTGAATCAAGGGCCTCACATGACAATAGCACTGAGCTAACCCTTAGCTTGATGTATTCTTTTAAAGGCTGGTGTCAAATTATACAAGAGAATTTGAAGGGCAAAGACCTGGACTCCAGAATGGGTGAAAATTGCAAGGCACTCCACAATCTTACCCCATAAAAATATACCAACTGATAAAGGTAATGGAGATCCATTTGCATAGCACCAATACTAGTTGTGGTAGTTTGAATGTAATTGGCTCCCATAAACTCATAGGGAGTGGTACTATTAGGAGATGTAGGTTTGGTATAGATGTGGTCTTGTTGGAGAAAGTGTGTCACTGTGGAGGCGGACTTTGAGGTCTCACATATACTCAAGCCATGTCCAATGTCTTAGTTCACTTCCTGTTACCTTCAAATCAAGATGTAGTACTCTAAGCTCCTTTTCCAGCATGTCTGCCTGCACACTGCCATGTCCCTCCACGATAATAGACTAAACCTCTGAACTGTAAGCCACCATATTAAATGTTTTCCTTTATAAGAGTTGCTGTGATCATGGTGTCTCTTCACAACAATAGGAACTAAGACACTACTAGATCCAGGTTTATGCTCTCTTACAAGTTTATCAAGGCTTACCATAAGGTGCTACAACAATGTACATCATTCTGGATCATATGTTAAATAAACATAGCATAGTTTTGTTTTTTTTTTTTTAAAGAGTAAGAGGGCAATCTGGCTGGAAGTACCAATTCGGGGGGGGGGGGGGGGAATTTCAAGACAGGGTTTCTCTGTATAGCCCTGGCTGTCCTAGAACTCACTCTGTAGAGCTGGCTGGCCTGGAACTCAGAGATCCGCTTGCCTCTGCATCCCAAGTACTGGGACTAAAGTTGTGCACCACGACTACCTAGCTTAAATTTTTCCATTTTGGTTCTGAAATTTTCTCAGAGAAATAAATCCATGAAGATTTGTTAATTAGGATGTTTCTATCCTTTATTTCGTTCAACTCTTATTTATATCAAATGTCTACTGTGTACTGCTAAGCATTAAGATAATGAAAACTGTAACATAAAAGTTTTTTTTTTTTTGGTTTTTCAAGACAGGGTTTCTCTGTGTAGCTTTGCGCCTTTCCTGGATCTCGCTCTGTAGATCAGGCTGGCCTCGAACTCACAAAGATCCGCCTGGCTCTGCCTCCCAAGTGCTGGGATTAAAGGCGTGCGCCACCACCGCCCGGCAAAAGTTTTAACATAAGAAAATAGGAATCATGCACTCATCAGAATATAATTCATCCATTTAAAATGCTATAGAAAGATGTACAATAACACAGACCTAGTACAGAGGGCAACTGAACAGCAAGCAACATTTGAAATACCATTTTCTGGGTCAGCAAGATGGTTCAGTGGGAAATTGTGCTTGCAGCGCAAGCCTAACAATCAGAGCTTAATTTCCAGAACCTGTGTAAAGGTAAGAGACCTACAAACACACATCATGCACACATACAATTATAAATAAAATCAGAATAAAAAGAGGTTAAGAAAAAAAATATCATTTGAGATGAAGGTGGTAGAGCACATACCTTGTATGAGTGAGGCCCTGGGCTCCATCTCTAGCATTGCAAAATAAAAATACCATTTTACACTGATTTGGAGGAAATGGCTAAATAAAGTTTTAGGATCCCTGAGCAAATATGAATGTGGACTGGATGTTTATAATACTTAAATATTGTGGTTTTAAAGGAAATATTTTAATGAGGTTTCATCCTTACTTCATATGACTCAGAAAACAAAAAAAAATATACAACCTTCCTCCATAACCTTGAATTCAGCATCCATGAATTCAAGTATGGATGAAGGGATCTGAAAAAAAATTACATCTGAGAGAGGCATGGTGGGTGCATGTCTATAATCCCAGTACTCTGGAGGTGGAGACAGGAAGATCTTGAATTTGAGGCAAACCTATGCCACACAAAACAAAAACCTTTCCTGGACATGTTTGTATGCACATTTTGTCAGTATTTCCTAAACAATATAGTATAACAACTACTTACATACTATTAGATATTATAAATAATTGAGAAATAATTTACAGGAAGGATATATGCTAACTATATATAAATACAATACCATTTTATGTAAAGGACTGGAAAATCTGTGAACTTTGCCATGGGGTGAGGTAATGGAACCAATCCCTCTCAGATACAAGGAAAAGGCTGTACATATAATTCTAATATGGAAAATTCTTAATTAGATTCTTGAATTTATCCTGTGGAAGAAAAAGTAACTGTGCTATTTTCAGCACTTTTATATTTGAAAAATTCTAATTTGAATGACATTTATTAAAAAAAATTTCTTTTTTTCATCATTATTATTTTGTAGTGCTAGGGAACAAACCCAAGGTACCAAATGTTCCTTAAAAGGAACATTCTCAGGGGCTGAGATGGCTTAGTAGGTATAAAGGCATTTGGCAGAAGTTCAGCAACCTGAGTGAAGATTCCCAAAACCCATGTATAGGTGCATGAAGAGAGCCTCAAGTTGTCCTCTGACCTCCAAACATGTGCTCCCCCTGAAATCACACATACATACACTAATAAAGGAATATTTCTAAATATGTATCTCTAAATCACTCACACTAACACACTCTCATACATGCATGCAAGCACACACCAACACGTATGTACATTCATTTAGGATACACTGGCTTAAAGAAAAGTTTTAAAAGAATATGCTATAACCCCAAATAGCATTTGAGCTGAGTGGTATAATTTCAGAAACATTGAGCACTTATCTCTCTATTGTTTATCACTATGATGTTAAATCAGTAGCCAGTCTGGACATGGTGGCACACACCTTTAATCACAGAGACAGATGGATCTCTGTGAGTTCACTGCTAGCCTGGTCTACACATGAGTTCTAGGACAGCAAGGACTATGTAGAGAGAAACTATCTTTTAAAAAAATCAAAACAAACGAAGTGTTTTCAAACAATTATTACTATAAATTTAGCAAAAAAGGGCCATTCCCAATGCATTCTTACTAAATGGTTTTAGAAAACTTTAAATGCTATATAAACTTAACATTACTTAATAGTAGACGACTTTGTACTATACTACCTATGGACACTGTTTTAAGATTAGGCTCAGGCTGGGTGGTGGTGGTGCACGCTTTTAATCCCAGCACTCGGGAGGCAAAGCCATGCGGATTTCTGTGAGTTTGAGGCCAGCCTGGTCTACAGAGTGAGTTCCAGGAAAGGTGCCAAAGCTACACAGAGAAACCCTGTTTCGAAAAATCAAAAAGAAAAAAGAAAAAGATTAAGCTCTTCCCTATACTTTTTTGTGATGATTTGATAGTATCAAATTATTTTTTGAGAATCTAAGGATAAATAAATCTCATTTTAGTTTGTATTTCTGGTTCTTAGTCTGAATATCTTCTTGTTATTGGACACTTTTAGTTTCCTATTCTAAGAAAAGCCTGTCTTTAATTCTTTAACAGACTGTTTTCTTATCCTTTAAATATTAACCTTGTAATTATGATGGGAACACACCAAAAAGCACAGTGATTTGAGTTTTCTGGAAGGATCGTACATTTTCGTGATTTTCCTAAAACTGACTTAAATGCTAGAAAAAAAGGACTAAAAGCATTACGTTTGGGGCACTATATTTCAAGAAAATATCACCACTCTTAAGGAGGTAATAAAATCCAGCTCACAGAAATGCATCTGAAGTATTTTTCAGTTCACAACCCATCTTTATACATATACCTTGCTGAGGTGGTTTGAAATGAGAATGGCCCCCATAGGTTCATATATTTAAATGCTTGCTTGATCCTCAGTTGGTGAAACTATTGGGAAAGGATTATTAGATGTAGCCTTGTTGGAGGTGGTGTGTTACTGGGGGTGGGCTTTGAGGTTTCAAAAGCAAACACCATTCCCAGTTAGCTCTCTTCAGCCTTATGATCATCAAACAAGATATAATCTCTCAGCTACTGTTCTTGTACCATGAATACCTGCCTGCCAGCTACCTGTTCCTGGCCATGATGGTCATGGACTACAATCCTCTGGAACTGTAAACCCCAATAGTCTTTCTTCAGCAAGTTGCCTTGGCCATGGTGTCTTTTCACAGTAATAGAAAAATAACTATGACACTTATTTAATCCTAACCAATATTCTGTGTGGTATTCTCCAATGCACCCTTATAAACTGCTATAACATTCTGCTCATTCTTCATAATTCATAATAGCTTTTCAGTGTGATCTACAAACCTCCCTCCCAGTTTTCCATTCCTATAAATATTTATAGGAAAATGTACAATCCTTCCAGAAAACTCAAATCACTGTGCTTTTTGGTATGTTCCCATCATAATTACAAGGTTAATATTTAAAGGATAAGAAATATATTTAAAGGATATAGAAATCTTTTAAAACTATATTTTTATCTATTGTGTGGTCTACATAGGTGTGTAAGTATGAGTATGCCATGGTGTACATGTTAAAGTCAGAGGACAAATTCCAAGAGTTGGTTCTCTCCTTCCTGGGTCCCTAGGATAGAACTCAGGCTTGGTGGCAGTTGCCTTTAACCTGTTGAACTATCAGGCCAGCATCCTGTTGCTTATCTTTATATCTCTACTATGTGGCAGCAATGAGTATGTCCTCAAAAAACATTTGTTGGGCCAGGCAGTGGTGGCGCACGCCTTTAATCCCAGCACTTGGGAGGCAGAGCCAGGCGGATCTCTGTGAGTTCGAGGCCACCCTGGTTTACAGAGCGAGATCTAGGACAGGCACCAAAACTACACAGAGAAACCCTGTCTCAAAAAAAAAATTATTGGATGGATATCATTGTCCTCATTTAAAGGGCCAGGAAACTGACTCAATTTGTACCCAAGTAACATCGCCTTTACTTATTATTTTACACAAAATATAATGGTTTTATCTTTGTGGAGTACTCTATAAATGCAGTATTTAAAAATATAATATTGTACTTAAAGGCTCAATGCAACCTATAAAGCAAACTTTATGTATGTATGTACATATGGGTTTATGTATATGTATGTATAGGACTTTTGATAAGCATTTT